>NC_056757.1:32994281-33294994 GCF_018687715.1 Carya illinoinensis
ACTTTGAGGGGCACGGGGAAGGGGCATCCTAGCATTTTCCTTACAGAATACATCTCAACTCATATTGAAAGACATTTTCTTATTCAAACACTTAATTTAAAATCATTTTATCTAATCTTAATTTCTAATTCAAACATATAATTTTTAAAAAAATTTTCATTTCATTTCAGCTTAATAATTTCATTATTATTTAGAAATCATTTTAACTCATCTCATCTTATTACATAATCTAAACACACGGAAATTTTAAAAACCATTTCATCCTGTCTCAACTCAACAATCTCGTTACTATTTACAAATCATCTCAATTTATATCATTTTACCTTATCTCACTATCCAAACGAATTCAAAATTTATGCCCATTTTGAAGCCAATAGCTAGGTTTGGCTTAAAGCTGGTTCTTTTTATGTGTACAACCTTACTAATTCTTTTGAAAATTATATTCCTCCGAAAAATTCTCAATAATTCTGTGTTTATTTACAAATTTAGTATATAATACATTATTTATTAAGAAATCTATATTATATTCATAAAAAACAAAATAACTATTTTTTATTGGATATATTTGGTGCGTAAGTAATCAAGTTTGCAAAGAAAAGTGCTACATGCATAAAAAAAATAGTTCATAAAAATAAATGTACATTCTACGTGATACATTAAATCTATGTATAATAAAAATAATTTTATATTCTTATGTAAAGTATTAAATTATATTAGTTTATGAGTTTATTTTTATGAAATTTTTTTGTAGGTAAAACATTTATTACTTACAAATATATTTATTACAACTACAAATTTTATGTATTCGAAAAGATTAATGAGAATTATTCTACTTCCATGCATATAAGAGTCATTTTCAGAGTGAACTCCAAAATGGACATTCAAGTTTCAACTTCCTGCCCGCGAGAGCCCTTGAAAAGGTAAACGCAACGAGAACCAATCAAAACCAATCCCAACGCAAACAATCTTCTTTATGGCAAAAAAGGAAACAGCAAGGAACGTATTTACTAAGCAAAGTATTTATATATTTGGTGACATATTCGAAGTGGGATCAAATTACAATATCAAATTACAGACTATGACGCAAACTTGGCTGATTATATTATTAAAAAATAGGTAGAGCAACCCACAACGTACATTAATAACAGTAAAAACACCCATCTGGACTTATACAAATAACATGTAGTTTATTCCTTACCACCTCCACGCAGTGATGTTTCTAACCATAGTCTAGACAACAAAAGACACACGACAAAAAAAAAAAAAAAAAAAGGCAAACTCTCTCCACTTTGCTCCATCTAGACGTCAAGAAGCACAGCAAGCTCAGTACTAGCGCTGTAACATGTCTGAAGCAGCAGCAGCCATAATAGGCTGATTCAAATACGGCAAATTCAACGGGTTCAAAAGGCTATCATATGGCTCAGTGAAGGAACTTGAGTCCCCAGCTCCAAAAACGCCATTGCTGGCATTCAAGAAAGTGATAATCTCATCCAGGGACTGCAGTCTGTAGCTAAGCTCACCCACTTGAGCTTTGAGTACTGAGTTTTCAGCCTCGATATTCAAGTAATGCTGGGTGGTGATGTTTACGCCGGTGATGATGTGCTGGTTCTCCTTCCTGAGGTGAGTCACCTGCGAAATCAAATTGTCCAAATGCTTCTGTTTCTTCATCCGAGACCTTCTTGCTGATTCCCGATTGGATATCATTCTCTTCCTCTTCTTCAGTTCTACCATAGCCTTCAAATCCTCCTCAGAGCCAGAGTTATGCATCAAAGTTGACCCTGAACATGTCCCACTCGAGGATGCCATGCATGAAACACAGAAAATTTTACAGATTTTTGTAATAACAGTTAATGGTGAATTCAGAAAGACAGGCAAGACCAAGATACTGAAAACCAGAAACTGAAAACCAGAAATATATTAGATTATAGAGCAATGTAATTATACTATTAGAGCCTAATGATTAGTTTGAGAGGGGATATATCATGAAACGTAGTACAACCAGTACAAGAACACGACAGAGAAGGATTGAACCAAGTGGGTCCTACGCCAGAATGTAGAATTTATCATACACCCAGAGAGGAGGATTTCACACAGAATTGGAGACATGAATCTCAAACATCAAGAAGAAGATATTGATCATTAAGATGATCCTTGTAAGAACTAACGGTATCTGCGATAAAATTCGAGATTAGAGTTTGCAATAGCGTCGAAAGCTCCAGCCCAGCATGCGAAACTGGGAAGTAGTAATCTTTCTGAGACTAGAAACAAGGATTTCCGAAGCAAAATAAAAAGAAATCAACGGGCTTTCAAGATGGGTTGTAGATTTCAAGTTAAAAAAAAAAAAAAAAAACAGACTTTGGACTCAGAAAACCAGAATCCTAATGAACTTCAGATCAAAGCTAGGGCTTCTTCAGTCTGGCATAGTCATGGACGCCAAAATATCTGCAACAGTGAAGCAAAAGAAAGACTACAGACAGAATGCGAATGGGAAGGGGCCTTCGAAAGTTTTGGGGTTGGAATTTATAGAGCAAAATGGGCTAGCGAGGTGATTAATTAAATGATTTTAAAAATTAAAAAATAAAACTAAAAATTAGAAAACATGGAACTAAAGGTGAAAAAGAACTTTGGAATCTCTTCTGCAAAAATTAGTTGAAAAAGTTGATGGGACATGTGTGGTGGGATGGGGGGTGAATGGTTGAAGGGAACCCTCCGCCCTCCGCAACTCCCAGGCCCACCATGTTATTATTATTATTATTATTAACTTTTACAAAATTTTCTTATTTTATTTAATTATTAAAATTTTTTTAATTTTTGTAAAAATTAAAATAAATAATTTAATTTTTTTAATTTTCAAAATAAAAAATAAAATTTTGATAAAATATTATCTTTCATTGAATTCTACAAAGAAATTACACGTTAAAAGGTCAAGCGTCTTAAAGACCTTTTGATAAAACAATATCTTTTATTAAATTCTACAAAAAAGCTACATATCAAATGATCAATAGTCTTTTGGTAAAATATGATTTAAAGAAAAAAAATAAAAGTTAACGGAAAAAAAAAAAACAAAAATTATTACTCATAATTAGATAACTATTTATTATAGCATTTACACCAATGAATGCATTTTTAAGGAAAAAAAAAATCATAATTGTTAGGAAATGTATTAAATAATTTTTTTTATTTTTTTCTTAAAATTTAGTAAATGTTTTCCTTAATATTTAAGAAAAAAAAATATTTAGTAGTAATCGATCGGTTCTATCGACAGTCCTACCGTATCCGTAGAATTGCCCTTTATATATTTATCTTTGTTCGTAGTTTGCGTTTGTCCATTTCTTGATGTTCTGAACTTCTGACACGAAACACCTACGAAAAAAGAAAGGGTATAGGGATGTGGGTTTAGCTATTAATTTTGTTAATCAGAATTTGGGTCCAGAATCCAGAAGGACTTTAACGTTAAGAACTCCAGATTTTCGAAAATGACCATGTTTATTGTATAATCCATACATTACTTCAAGGCGTAGTTTGTCTTTTCGGTTTGCAGACAAGAGAACTGGAGCTTATTCCTTTTCAGGGAGATTATTAGTTTATTCCTTTTCATGATGACAATTAATTAATAACCTCCCACTAATGACAATTTAATATTATTGAAATTGCTGGTCCGACACCAAAATAATGGCTCAGTGAGATAAAATAATAATTTTATAAATAATAGTAAAATAATTTGTGAATAATAGTTAGATAGTTTGAATTAAGTATCTTTTAGATTTTAAAAAATGAGAGAAAAAATTGAATAAAAAATATTATCAGAATATAATTTTATAATATTATTTATGTTTGAAGATTTGAAAAAGTTGAATTATTTTTTGTTTGAAAGTTTAGAAAAAAATTGTAATAATTAGTTTGAAGATTTTGTAATGGTTAGTTTAAAAATTTTATATTTGAATTATATTTGTAAAAAAATGAGATGAAATGATATGAGAATTTTGGAATGAGATCTATTTCTAAACAAGCCTGTCTTGTTTGGATCATTAGTTTATCTCAACTCATTTAATCTAATCATTATAATTTTTTTTAGATTTTTAGATAAAATATAATAAACAATTCAACTTTTTAAAATCTCAAAATAAAAAATAAAAGTATTAAAAAATTATATTATAATAGTATCTTATTCAACTTTAAACTCTCGTCTCATTTTATCTCAATTCAACTCACTATTCAAATCTTTTCAGATAGATGATATGAAAGTTTTCAAGTTTGGTAATTTCCTAAATAATGATGCCAATCTTTCTATATTTTGGGTTTAGAAGTTGTTTTAACCTTGTGATGTGATCAAATTGTACAAATAAAGTCATGTACTAATCTATGTATTAATATTGATTCATTCATATTTAAAATTTAAATTAATATTATTTTTAATAAAATTTATTTTTTGACCAATCATATTAGATTTGTGTATATATTAATGCGTAATTAAATTTGTAATTAAATTTATCTTGATTATTTCAAATAAAGCGCGTGAGATTTATACAATAAAATAAAAATATAAAAAATAATTAAGATAATTGGAGAGCCTCTCGTTGAATTTATTAGAAATAAATATTTTCTCATGGGTGCTATTAAAAAATGAATACACTAATCAAAATTTTAAATATTTAAGGGGGGTAACATGTCATTTTTCGTTTCTCTTATGAATGCGAAGATAGGTGCATGATTTCTACTCGATGGCTTGCTGACCAATTTTTTGTATTTTTCATCGTGGCAAACGAGGCTCAAATCACTGCCAAGATCTTTCTTTTCTTTTATTTTTTTCAGCAGCCATAGCAGTTACATTGCACGTGAACCAACATCCATGCTAATCAATGAACAGCCTTTTTTTTTTTTTTTTTTTTACAGCAAAAGCATCTTTAGGCATCTCATCCAAAGCAATATTTATGGTAACCACGAAACGTCGTTTCATGGAATAAGAGTCTCGCATTATGTTCGTACGTACCCATCGTTATCTATTGCAACATGATTTGCAGGTCTGATTTTGATGATCCGACTTTACTAAAGTTCGATTTGATTACGTGAAAATCTCATTTTAAACGTAAATTTTTATCTCATAATTATAATTTTTTTAAATTTTTATATAAAATATAATAAATAATTTAATATTTTAAATCTTAAAATAATAATAATATTAAAATATAATATTTTTATTTTTAATTTAAAATTCAGAATTGTCTTCTCTTGTATATATACTATCTCTTAAATGAATACCAGATCAATAATTTTTTAAAGCAACGTTTGACCTTACATTCAAACGAAATTTAGATAAAAAGTTTGTTTAAAATTCGTTTGACAAGTTGCTCGAACGAATATTAATTAGAAAGTTGACTTGAATTGTGTTTAATATTCGGCTTAAACAAGTAACGCATAAAAGCAAAAATTGAAATTTTCACCAATACTATAAATATATACATTTAATAAATTGTATAGTCGATTTTGAATAGTGAGTTTTGCCTCAAATTAAGAGTATTTTATAATATTTCTTTAATATAATAAAATTATCTATAATTTTATAGACGTAAGCACAGTATCAACTCGCATTAATTTTATATCATATGATTGATTTATTTGTATTTATTTATACTTTTTTTTATCATTTCTTTTTACAATATTATCGAAGGAAAATAATTGATTAATTTGTTCCAACTTTTTTTAATTTTTTCGCGCGCTGGCTGGGACACTGCATTGAGCCGATCGCGATCAATTGCAACGTCTTCCTTGGTGGAGAAGAAAAGCACAGGCGCCCGGCTGCGTAAATCTTTTTTCTTTTTTGAAAAAGAAAAGGAAAAGCAATGGGTTAAAGGACCAAGTTATCTCAACCCAGACCAGACCAAACTATGTGCAAAGCTACAAAGTTGCACGTCATTTTAGGACTAGTTTGATTTAACTATCAATTCAATTTAATTTAATTTTAAATTAATTATACTATTTAAATATTTAATTTTTAAATTATTAAATTTATTTTAACTCAAAATATATTTATATGTAAAATCTATAATATTTTTCAATTCAATATTTTTTTTATACGTGTGATCCATAATTTTTTTCATATTCTCATAAATTTTTTTCAATTTATCTTAACGTCTAAACAGATCTAAACTCAGTTTAGATAAATTTTACATAACTCACACCACCAATTTAACTCATTATTATTTATAAAGAACTCAATTCAATTTAATATTCAAACCAGTCTTCATGCATATAAATTTATAAAAAGGATTTATTAAGTTTTGAATAATAATAGATACAATTATATACTGTGTAAATATTGCATAATTATTTTAAATAAGAACATGGTCTCTCTCTCGTCGGAGGTGCAATTAATGTCCTTTTTTTCAGTTTTATTTATTTTAAATTTTAAGATTTTTAACTAAATGTACGTAAATATTGATAACTCCAGTGAAAAGACGATGTATCAACCATCCATTAGAGAATGTGTAAAGAATCTGATTCACACCATATCCGTAAATTCTTTTTTTTTCCTTTTATATATATATATATATATATATATATATATATATATATATCTATGTTTAAATTCATTTATAAATTAAATATTATGCGTGAATATTACTTCCTCATTAATTAATGATAAGTAGAGAAACTCTTTTATAAAATTTCTCAAGAAAAAACCAGAAAAAAATTGCATAAATTGTGGTTTCGAAATTGGTATTGAATATGTAAACAAATTCTGTTAAGTCAGTCCTGTCAAAACCTAATTTGTTTACAAGCCCAAGCATAAGGCTCAAAGAACAGCCAATTTAAATTTTGAGTTTATCTTCAAACAGGATGCTTTGTCTTTAGGCGTTTTACACCCTCCAATAATAGGATGCCACTTCATAAATCCACCAAACTTACCGTTGACTACTTCACACTCTATTTCTCTTTGGGTTTTCTCACCATTCTTCTCTCTCTTTCCCTCTTGAGTAATACTAGGGATCAGCCACTGTAGCGACACACACAACACATCTTACGTGGCATTTTTTCAACAAAACGAGCATTTTGATTCAAACAAAAATTGGTGAGAATTTTTCTTTCCCATTCAAATTTTGTCCCGCGAAAGTTCGGAACCCCTCCTCCCTCGACAGTAATTTGCGTCGCATCACCTTCCTCTGCTCGTGCCCTCCGGTGATGCCGTCTCTCTATTCAACGCCACCGAGAGACGCTCCTCCATCTACTGAGCGCCGCCACTCCTCGCGAGCTCATTGAACAGAGCAAACCCGATTTGAATCCCACAAGACCCCCTCCTTCCTCGCCAAGCAACCCGCGTCGGCCTCCTTCCTTTCCCATTCAAAATCTACAGTTCACTGGGTTTCACCATTCAAAATCTGCTATACAACCTCCTCACCAACTTCTTCCTCACACGTCGTGTTATAGTTAGTATTGCCTGCAAAAAGGTGCCAACCCACCCATGCTCTCTCTCTCTCTCTCTCTCTCTCTCTCTCTCTCTCTCTCTCTCTCTCCCTCTTTGCAGATAATCTCCAGGGCCTCCTCTGCCATGGCTGCCTTTCCTTGCTCTAGGGTTTGTCTCTCTTTTCCTTTTTATTTTTCTTTTAATGTTTCTTTGTTTTTTTCGTTTGCATGAGTACTAAGTTATCACATGTGTACTTATTTTCTCTTGTTCCTTTTTTTTTTCTTGTTGGGTTTTGATTTACTGTGAGTTTTTGTGTCTTTGTTCCGATCCTTGTGTGAATCTAATGAAATGACTTGTGGGTTTTCCTTTTGGTTGGGGAGCATTTGATCTGGAGTGGAATTCAAGAGAACAATTGGATTTTTTTTTTTTTTTTGTCTCATTGTTTAGTTCCTTTTTCCCATCTTGAAAATGCTGTGTTTACTTTTGAAAGATTGAGCCAGCCATTCTTATATGCAGCGTTTGTATTAGAAAATATTATTCTTCACCACTTAGTTATTGAATTTTAATTACTTTCTCATAGGTGAGGAGTGGGCTTCACGTTTGGCCGGGAGTGAGAACTTTGCTTTAGAAAAGGCCTTTTGTATGGGTTCCTTCGATTCTTGTCTACACCGTTAAAAACCTTGCGCAGAGCTAGTCGATCCCTTAGAGTGAATCAATTTTGCAGTGTTGTTAATCTGTTTTCGACATTGCAAATTGAATTGGTAAGCAGTTTTTTCCTTTCTTTTTGCTTTGTTGATGGGGGTTGGTAATGCTCAGCTGCTGATCAATTGGATATAAGCAGTATTCTTTTCAAATGATTCTGCTTTTTTTTTTTCCTTTGTGATAAATAGTTTCGCTTCTTTACATGTTGATCTTGTACTACTCATAATCCTATTGGGTCATGGCCCTCCCTGCATGTGATGTTATTTGGACTTTGGGGACCAAATAAACACAAAATGATTTACTGCAAATCAAAAAGGAGGTTTTTTTTTTCCACTCTTATTCTCTTTTAGGGTAGGTCATGAGTCTCAACTGACTCATAGATTTTTGTACCAGCTTCTCAGGTAATTTGATTTACCAGCAGTCACCAAAATGGTAAACATTTGGCAAAGTAAACCATTTTGTCAACATTTTTAAGGAAACAAATCAATGTATTCCCAGTGGAGAAGCTTTTAAGTGTTAAAATCTATGGATTATGTTTATGGCTAGGAAATGCTTGCTCAGTTTTTTATTATCACATGATTTTGATGATGTTGTCTATGCAAGTAAACTGAACTCCATCTAGCCTTCTTTCCAACATTACTAATACAAATGCCAATACCCAAACAGGCCAGGAAGCTAGTTTAGATGGAGCTGATATGGAGATTGTCTCTTCATTGCTGCAAGCGTGTAATGCTCTGTGATGGAATGCTCTCTTGTACTATGACACAGTGTTATTTGTGATGGAATCCTTTCTTGTAATAAATATTTTGCTACAGTATTATTTTTGATGGAATACTTTCTTGTAATGCTGATTTTAATATTTTTTTGTGATAGAATGAGTTTACCATTTCGATTCAGTACAATCTTTAGTGTATTGGTTTTTTGTGATGGAATCAATTTACCATTTCTTACAATTTCCAGTAATAAATGAATGATAGATAGCTGCTCCATTGAGTGGCCTTTTTTTTAACTAAGGGCAAGTCACCATGTGCTTACCATTTTGATGGATACAAATCAAAATAGGACATATTCATCTGTTAGGAAAGATAAAAGTACCACTGTGCAAAACTACCACATGAAGATAAAATGCAAAACTGAAACTGCTTATTCATTCTCAAGTACAAAATATTTTCAATCAAGAGAGTAATGTTTACAACCAAGTTCTCAAATACATTGTCTTTACATTTACCCACCATAACCCTTGGTTACAAATCCTATATTATAGTGGAAGGCTCTTTTGAGAAAGCCAAAGCAATGACAAAATGATCACCTCCATAGATTTCAATATCTTTCCATTTTTGCCTCTTTGGATGACTTGGCCACAAAAGGTTCTCTTGGAGGTGGCTTGGTACTGCATGCTTTAGTAAGGTCTTTACATAAAAAGTTGACCAATGAATCAAGTTGTGGCTTGGAGCTATATAGATATTCAGCAACAATATCAGAATATCCCATGTCCTGGAATATGATCAAACAGTGATTTGATCATAATGCTAAGTGTGGTATCCAAAATAATGTAAAAAGAGCCAAAAACCAAACAAAATCGTTTGGATAGTGACAAAATCCACATGAATGCCACAATTTAGAAGCTGTTAAACATCCCTTTTGGCTTTACATGGTAGTATCTTAACCTGCAACCTCACCCAAACATAACATCAAACTCAAGTCCACCTTTATACCACCTGAGCAAGATCAAGGGGCAAACAAAGTTAAACAACTTGGTGCCAAGAATTCCATTAGATTGTAACATAGGACCTCTCTCATACTATTCAAAACTCTACCCATTTAAATGGTAAACTAAATAAATAAAAAAAGTTCGCCAGTTTTGTCCATATTATAGCTACTTACTTTAAAGAAACAGAACTCCGTTGCCAATATAGAGTTACATGATAATAAGCAGACCAAGACATAAAATAATGCAAATCAAGTGACAAAATCTCACCTCTTGTCAAGCCTGAGTCTTGTTCCACTAGCTAAAAACAGACAAAAGTAAAATGAGTAGCCAATTCAAGGCATTGAAAGTCAAAATTATGTTTTAGGTTGCCCAGAAAAGTAGAAATACATCAATACAAACTGGACTTATTATAACTTCTATTGACAGTAATAATTGACAAAACCTAACTAAAAATACAAAATCTCAAATACGCAATTCATCAAACAGCTCCAAAAACAAACCTAGATACTAAATTCTTCTTACCTCCAACTTATTTCCTTGTTCCACAACACCTACCTATAAAATCCAATCCGCCTCAGCTTTCTTCAGATTACAAACATTCTCCTCTAGCTCAATTATTTGATACTCTGAGATCTGATGACAGATACACAAGATACAACAAAACCATAGTGAAATTTAATGAAGGATTACCCACTTCTAGAATAAGCATATTGAAGGGAATACGAGGAAAGCCCAGATGAAAAAAACAATAAAAGTACCTTCTTGGGAGTGATCTCAGCTTGCTTCTTTTGGACCTGGTGGTAAAATTGTGCTGCGAGATTTTCGCAGATTTCTGGACGCGATTTCATAGTATTTGGACTCACACCGTCATGAGACTGAGATGAAGGGTTCGGTTTTGTGAGGGGACTGAGGCCTTCACAGTGAAGAACAAGAAAGGTCACGATGTGAGGGGGATTGAGGGTTTCAACGTGAAGAAGCAGAAGAAAATTCACAGTGAAGGGAGTTTTCGTTGAAGAGGATTTTGGAGGTGCTGGTGGGGGGATGTTGACGACGGAACGACTCGGACACACGTTCGGGAGAGAGGAGCTCGAGCTCTGTTTCTAAAAAATCAAATGTGAAAATACTAAGGGAGGAAACGGAAAGCTGAGGAGAATTTGGTCATTTATCCAACGCCACGTATGGTGTGCAATTGGCTGCTCTCAAATAGGGGCTGCTCCCAATATTTGTTCTTCCCTCTTCCACTTCATACTTTTTTTTTTTTTTTTTTTTTGGAAACTTCACACTCTCTTATGACTTCAAGAAAGAGAAAAAAAAGGAACAACGCATCGCTGATTGCTGTTGCTTTTCCTTCCTCTTCTTCTATCGCCAACCTCAAGTGCTCTCACTCCTTGAACTCTTAAGAAGGTTTTTTGTTTTTTGTTTTTTTTTTTTTAATGTCTTTTTCCAGTTTTCTTTGGATTTTTGATATCTAATTTTTATAGATTAAGGGTTTGAATGCATTTGCTTATTTTTTGGAGGTTGCTTAGTCATTTTTATCAAAATTTCATATTAGAGACTTTTCTTAAATTTATTTTCTATTTTATGGTTTGTTCTTCGTTTCTGTTTGTCCGAGAAGATTTTTCCTTGAAAATGCTTCTTTGAAAAAAGTGTTTTCCTCAGTAAGCCTACAGGATAGCGATCTTGATTTTGATTTGTCACTTTAAGGTTTTCGAAAATTGGTGGGTCAAGAATTTACTTTGTTTGATTAATTCATTTGGTCCTAGCGGAATCCTTTATCCGTATCTGTGATTAGGCAAGGGCACTGTGTCGACTGTCGAGAGAGTGAGAGACAAAGACAGAGCGGAGAAAAAGAAAATAGAACTGTGAGATGTGTTTTATATTTCGCATCTATTATAAATTTATTATTAACTGTTACGTGTCACCCTATTATTAGAGGATAAATTCTCCAATTACACCGCGTCCGGCCTAGAGGGACACCCTTAAATTTTAGTATTTTAGAGCATTGGCAAATGCAAGTTCAAAATGACTATAATTCTGCATAAATTTATCAGCGACGGCCTGGCTCTAGATAAAAAATTTGACATAAGTGTGGTACAGTAAATCTAAAGAGCTCTCCATGTTTGGCGAGACTCCGTACAAAGACCAAATAATTTTTTAGAAAATTTTATATACAGTTATTTTTGTAGACTTTTTTGTACACTCCAGTGATATGATTGGTTATGTATTAAAAAAAAATTAATCCAGCCAATCATATCAGTGGAGTGCGCAGAGAGTGCGTAAAAATAACTGTACGTAACATTTCCCTAATTTTTTATTTGTTTTCTACTGCCTGCCCCTGTCATTTCCTCTTTCTTTTCTCTCTCCCGAAGCCTGGGTCTTCTTCAACCCGTCGCCGTCCTTCAACCAGCAACCCCAAATCTCTCCAGTGGTTGCCGTTGTCCCTGTGCTCGGCAAGGTATGTCTCTCTTCCTCTCTCTTCCTCACTCTTCTCTGTTGAATACCCGTTCGATGAAGAATCATTGAATACCCACCAACAAGCTCAGAATAAATTCATCAACCCATGACAGATATTTGTATTCAATTCGTCATTTATGAAGCAACCTCTCACCGGCGTGACCGCCCCATGCTGATGGTTTCTTCCCTTCCCAATGCCCTTTCTTTACAAGTGTCTCTTTCTGCCTCTAGGAATGGACCCTCCTCGTTTTCACCATTTGAAAAAAAATATGGGGCTTTATTTAAATTCAGTGCAGCCGACCGAGAGCTTGGCTCATGTTCTGTAGAGAGACAAAAGTGCTTCTTCAGTTGGGTTGTTTGTATCTGTTTGGGTAAATGCGATCCCTTTTTTTTTTGTTCTTGAGGATGAAATGGTATACATTTGTGGTGTATTGCAATTTTTTATTTGAATGACTAGATCTCCACATGCTGTGTCTACGTTTTGATTATTTGAAATGGTATTGCATTTTTTTCTCTGTTTTGGCATATTCTTGGGTTCCAAAGCTTCATTCAGTCACTCATTTTTATCCTTCACAACATAGTTCTAATTAGAAATGATTAGATCCAACAAAAGGGAAAAACTCCAACAAATGTGGCTCAGCATGTTTTTGAGAACCTTTAGGAACAGATCAATAATATTCTGAAGGTTCCAGCCTCATGCTTGCTCTTATTGTATATTTTGAAAATTTGAAGTGTCCTGGGCACGGACTAGGAGACACCATAATATTTTGAAGGTTCCAGCATGCTTGCTCTTATTGTTTATTTAAGAGTTGGGTCATGTATATTTTTAAAATTAAAGAGCAGGAATTAGAAATTGGAAGAGTAAGAATGCTTGTTGGGTTATAAGCGAGTAAATGAACCTTGAAAGAACAAAAAAATAACATAAATGATTTTGGTTCATTCTTAATAAAAACAACAACAAGATATGAGTGTAATTGCTTGATTTCAATTATGAATACCATAGATATTCATCCTTGGTTAGTTATAGGAACCACGAATAGGATATTCATTCTTGGTTAGTTATAGCCAATGTGAAACTTATTGAAAAGCTTTTCTTTTCTTGCTTTTGGAAGTGGAAGCTGATTTTGCATTTTACTCTGCTAGTAACTGATTCAACTTGTATTGTGTTTACTTATTTAAATATTGGAATGATTGGTACCTAATAAAACTGTTTACTTATGACATTCCATATACTCCCACTAGCACCAATCACAGTAAAAAATACCTGTTTCTCAAATGAACAAAAACATGTTACTTATGATATAAGGGCAAAAGCTAGGTGCTTAGCCAATAGAGATATAAAATCTGTTCAGAATGCTGAAAACCAAACTAAATTCATGAACTGACCTGCATGAGTAACAAAGCCATAGCCTCACCGGATGGTGCAAGATAACCAAACTGTTTTGGAAGTGCCGTGGCCAGAATAACAACAATCGCTGTTATGGCTGGGAGGCTGCCCCCTTGAAGGAGAAGTTTGTTGCCAGACTCATTACATGTAGCACAGGCAGTTTGTTGCCAAATTTCCACCTTCCATTACATGTCATTGTTATGGTGATACAATTACATAATTTACATTCACCTGCTACTGCCATTTTCTGTCAACTTAAAATTATTAGAAGCTAGAACAGAATATGAAATATGAAATCCAAGTATTTCCTTTCATTTCCTTAAATCAACTCTGCACATAAATTATGGTTTGGTCTTTCCATTCTTATGTAATTGTTTTGGTAGGATTGTGGATTGTTTTGGTAATAGTGGACTATTTTGGTAATTTTTGGACTGTTCTGGTAATAGTGAACTGTTTGGTTATAGTGGACTGTTTTGTTAATATTATTAAAATAAATAATATTATATTATTTTTTAGACTTGGGGATAGCTAGTCCAATGTGGACTAATTTAATTAGAAGTCTATATTATGGCTAAAACACAACATTCTAGCTAAATTTTAGACTTGCCAATGCTCTTAGCCGTTCTTCCTAAACTCCTATATTCCCTTCTTCCCCTTCGTTCCCCCCTCTCCCAATCGGCCTCTCATCCTCTGCATCTCTCAGCATCCAGCTCAGCGGCTTCACGCCGCCGCATCGCGCAGCACCTCCATTTGAAGCGCCGCCACCATCCCCGTCGCACCCCACCGTGAAGGTAAGCCTAATTTTCCTCTCTCTCTCTCTCTCTCTCTCTCTCTCTCTCTCTCTCTCTCTCTCTCTATGTATATATCTCACTGTTTATTCCCACTCTCTTTGCTCCGTGCCAGCCAACGTGATCGGTAGAGGACGCCGCACCGCACGTCCAGTCGCACTTGACCGTTGCTGGGAGCACATCACGCCATTACCGGTGAGAAGTTAGCCTTAGAGGTAAGAATTTATACTAGTCTTTGTGGTATTGGTATATGGTATCTAAATAGCTCATAAACTAAAATTCTATTGGTTTTAGTGCAATTCTTTGGGAATGGATTTGGACGACCCATTTTGTGATGATATTCTGGAGACAGTTAAAAGTAAACGTAGGTTATTCTGACACACCCCTCTTAGCTTGTTATTTTTAAAACTATTTTCCTCTTTAAGCAGTTTAAAGGTTTGTCAATTTTTTTTTTTCCAGCCAAGGCTGGTGGCAAGTTTCAACCAAAGGCTAAAGCCAGTGTGAAAAATGGGACTTCTACATCAGTTCCATCAGCTCCTTCAGGTTCTATTGATGAAAATTCTGTTAGACTAACCCCCTCAGGCTTAGAGACTAAACAATATGCTCGGCCCGTTGTCGCAGAAGATAAATTGACAACTGCGGATGGAATTTCTGCAGCTACCTCAGAGATTGTATGCATTAACCAGAAATCAAAAGACAATGAAAGCTCTTTTGCTGACAACAAAAGCTTGGAATCAGTCAAGACCTCATCCCAACATGTGATGGGAGAGGATATTGGCTCTAAAGATGCTCTGCATCCAGAGGTTGGAACATCTGAGAGCAACATTGGTTGGCATTCCTGCATAGGAATCTTGTCAGCAGAGGTAGATGTTTGGATATTCCAAATATATTTTTGTATATATGTATTTGTTTGCTGATTGGGAACTCCTTTGGTTTTAGATAGACTCCATGGAATTTGAATTGGAGCCCTTTGGAGGTATTCTTTCTGAGGCTGACGCAACAAATGGTAATGATGATCGGGAAGGTTCCCTTTCTCATTCAAAAATGCCTACTTTTCTTGATTTCAACAATAAGGATTCAGTGGAGCATTTTGGTATTCGGGCATGTAATTCTGTTGACTCTTCAGCACTCGGGCCATGTGATGCTGCAGAGCCTCAAACTCGTCCTGATGCTCATACAAACCAAGATACAGTTACTTGCAGGGAAGCTGGTGTTTCTAACAAGGGTGTAGACGTTCGGATTGATAATGGAAGGTCGGAAACAGAGGTGAAGATTTTTAACCTTTAAAAAAGGACTCTGTTGTTTTTCTTTTGCTAAGTCAGATAAATTTGTGATTAGTTTCAGGAAGCTGGGGCCTTTTCTGGCATGGAAGATCTAGATTTTATGTCTCAGGACAATATTCCATTTGGTATGTTTAGAATCAGCTGCATGCTTGATTTATTCTTGCTTTATGTTGCATTTATAGTTGTTTATTTTCTCCTTCATTTTTTAGGACTGCATGCTGGCAAGTTTCGACCCAAGCCCAAGATGAAAGCAATAAAAGAGAAACCTAGTACTGACACCTCTCACCCAGAAGTTGAGTCTGTTATGCATTCACAAACTCCTGAGTTGGTTCCTTCTTACACTGGATATGCGAATGTGAACTCAGTTTCTGCCTTCCCGGCTGACGATTTACAAGATAACTCCATGAGGTTTGATGATTTTATTACATTGGACCCAACTTCAGAAATTTCAATGAACGAAGAATCAATAAATCTTGCCAAAACTTACTCCGATGGCCCCGTTCCGAGGGATACTCTGCATTCAGAGGATGTTCCTGAAATTCTAACGGAACTGGTAATTCAATTATGTCAGTTTGCTATGGTATTGGTGTTTGATAGATAACCAACTTATTTGCTCAAATATCTTAATACGGTCTTGTCATGTTTCTGCCCTAGGATTCTAACTGTAGAAGAGGAGAAGCTTCTACATCATCAGATCTTCTTCAAAAATGCAAAAGATCTGCTACAGCTGATGAAGAGAACAATGATGGCAAATCATCGGGAAATCTAAACAATGATGGCAAATCGTTGAGAAAGTTAAGGAAAAAAGTATCTTTTCAACTTATCGACGAGCCAGATGGTGAGGTTAATGAAAATGGGGGCTTCTCTGGTGAACCTCCCACTGATTCTAATATAGGCGAAGTTGAGGACCGTGATGATGACGATGAATATAGAGTGGAAAGTGATGAGGAATTTAGAGTGGAAAGTATGTCCCAGAAGAAAAGGGCTCCAAGAAAGTCAAAGAAATCTGGGGTTGAAAATGGTAAACCCGTACAAAAGCGCAAGAAGGCCAATGAAGCAGCTGACCAGTCAACCAAAGAACCTCCCAAAAAATTTTCTCATTCAACGCGTCGAAACAGGAGACGTGGTAAATGAAATTCCCAGATCTGTGAGACTGCAAGATAAAACACTTTCAGATATACATATTTGCATAGTAAAGTATTAACAGAATTGTTGGACTACTTTCTCTTTTGTAGTGGATAAGGTGTTACTTGAAACACCAGAGGATGAAATTGACCCTCAAAGGTTGCCTATCAAGGATCTCATTTTGCTCGCTGAGTACAAGGAGCGACTAGCGGTACATATTCTGCACTCTAATTCTTGTTCTTGTGATGATGTTATTTTAGTAGCAATACTAGTCTCTTTTTCTTTAGTTGTAGCACTACCTTGCTATAATTATTGTGTCTTTGCTAAATTCAACTTTGCTAATTTGCTTTGGTCATCTATGACTTGCCCACTCATGCAGAGCAAAGAGGCAGAAACGTCAAAAACACCCTTGACCAATTTAAGGTACCCTTTTAAACATGACCTAGATGTGGCTAGACCTGTAGAATTGCTATTCGTTTTCTGTATCAAGTGACATAATGTCTGCATTCATAGGCAACTCAAGAAAATTTGAGTTATTATTATTATTATTTTTTCGATGTAGTCTTTGCATGTCTGTGGGATTATGTTGTTCCTCTAAATAAGGGTTTATCTAATGTATATTCTTTTTCTTTTTAGTTTAGGTTCTTACAAGACTACAATTATCAGATAATGTTTCTTGATTTAATGTAAAATTTCATTTTAGGAGTGTTAGGGCAGACCCCCTTGGGGCTAGGCGAGTTTATAATGTTGCCATGTGATTTTATGGAACATGTTGTTTGGCCTGAAAGTTGTTGTATTATTTGATGAAATGTGGAATTTCGAATAGCCCGTAATCTAAGCAAATGTTGTTGGTTGTTGGTTAGTAATTTGGTTTTATTGTACCTGGAATCATATGTAATCCAATGTTGAGCCCCTGGTGGTTGCCTCAAGTGGTAAGAGCCTTGGTCTTGGCGGTATGCTCCCTCTTGGTCCAAGGTTCAAAACCTTGGGTGCAAGCAATTTCTAGGGGCTATGTCCCATCGGTTAAAAAGTCGATGATTTACTTGATCCATGTGATGGGGGGACACATTACACAGGTCTGGTGTTTAACCAGGTAAAGGACATGTTGTGTTTGCACGCTCTCCAGGATTCCCTTTCATAAAAAATGTGATCAAATGATATTTTTTTTCGTGTCACAATTATTTTCTGTGCAGGTCTTACAATTCCTTTCCTAGGGAATCATCTTACAATGGAGAGGCTACTTTTGTTTCAGAACAAGGCAGAGGTTCTGATGATGATCAACCAAGTTATGAGGTTCCAACTGACCCTTTCGTTAATTACCAGTCTTTCATGGACAAAACTCCCAGTACAAGATGGTCAAAACAAGACACAGAACTGTTCTATGAGGTACAGCTGTAACATCTTATTCATTTCTTGTTTTCACTTGCCCCTTCCCCCCCAAAAAAAAAAATCTTGGTTATTTCTTCTTTCCATTAGTAAACCATCTAAAGTATATGATCAGAAAGATGACCAAGTTTTAGTCTTGCAATCACTGTGAAAGCAAATAAATAGTCTGTTTCAGCTTATGAAACTGCCAAAACTGAAGTTAGTTTGATTCAAGGAAATCACAGAGAATTAGTCCATTGAAATCTATGGATATCGCCCAAAGGAACTAAGTTTTGTGCAAGAAAGTTTTAAGTTCATCTAGTGCCGCTTGTGATCTTTGAAATTTTTATTGTTCCTCTCCCTCTAGATACACCATGGTAGACAAATGGGCATCAGCTTGCACACAGCTGCACTTGGGCGTTACCCCTTAATTCTCTCCAGGTAGCAAGTAGATCTACTACCTGTCGAGGCGTAACTGATGCTAAATTGACTGTCAAAGAAATTCAATTGTACCACAGGGTACTAGCAACCTCACAGTGAAGTAGTAGATGGTTTCCCCCCCTCCATTTCTGCACATACAGCACCATCAGTGATGATATGGCTTATATTTTGTTTGTTATGTGCAACAAGTAGATCCAAAATAAATTGGCCAAATTGTTATCTTTTTAGTGAAATTTTGGAACATATGTGGTGTGCGATTATAATCCAAAATAGAGGAAGATGAAGGTATATTGGACATTACAGATGGAAAATGTTATAGGATTAGTAAGGTTGGAGATCTGCTCAGTGGTTATATTTAGTTTACAGTGAATTTTGTGGGTCTGTTGGGAGATAACAGTTTTGGTAATTAATGAACACTTTGCAAGATTTTCGTTTATGTCTCTATGGTACTGGTAGTCTAAGGTTTTTGTGGACTTAATTATTATTTTTTTCTGTATATTTGAAATTAATCTGTATTGTGAGGAGGAGGGAGGTCACCCCATTAGTGTGCTAATGTCCATTGCTTTTCACTGAACTGTTGCCACTACCTGGAAAAATTATTGTTTAGTCATATAAATCTCTTCTAGCTCTTAACTTGTAATTAGGTGTTCTCTGATTTAGACTTTTTGTGTACTTGGGCAATATCTATTTACTTGTTTCAATACAATTTTATATTACTTATAAAAATAAAAATAAAATAAAAAGGTATATGGGCGAAGCCCAAGTACGTAGGAAGTATACAAAGGAGAGCACCTAATTACAAGTTAGGAGCTAGAAATAGATACAAGAAAATCATGAAAACTAACTCCACATTAAATCTCGAGGAGCATGCTGCATTAGCTAGAAATAGATACAAGAAAATTATGAAAACTAACTCCACATTAAATCTCGAGGAGCATGCTGCATTCCAACCTAGAGTTGATTTTAAATCTATAGTTGAGTTTACCATTAGTTGAGCTTTAAAACCAACCCTAGATTTGCAGTACTCTGGAAGGGTTTTGCAGTGTGTCAAGTGATTTCCATGAAACCATATAAAGCATTTTGTGATGTTGTGATTTAAGTGCATCTTCTTTTCTTTTATTCCTTTTATTCCTTTTTTGAAGTGGGTCTTAACAAATAAGATGGATTTTGGTTCCTTCGATCTGTCTATACGAACCTTTCATGTTGCAATTTTCAATCATTTTTATGCTAATTAGTTGCACTAAGAATGGGATTTTATGCATTGACTGCAATGTAAACACCTTCCCTAGCAAGATTCATGTTGATAATGAAGCATTTGTTACCAAAAAATAAGTGTAGCCTGAAAAGCTTAAAATTTGAGATGGTGCAAGAGAGGCAAAGGGGTGGGACAGCATTAACTCCCTAGAGTTGGTTACTGATTCGTCCTTTATCATCCACTGTCATTTTTTTAAATTGGAATAAAGAATTTAATTGCTCTATTTTTTGTTCTTTTTCTCCAGACAAAAGTGGCACGGTCCAGTCTATCAGTTGCCGTTTACATAAAAATTCAACTAATCTCTGTTTTAATATGTGATATAGGCTGTTCGGCAGTTTGGGACAGATTTTTCTATGATACAACAACTTTTTCCTGGTCGAACTCGTCATCAAGTCAAGTTGAAATTTAAGAAGGAAGAGCGTCAATATCCATTACGGCTTTCTGAAGCCCTAACTAGTCGTGCTAAAGGTGAAGTCCTTTATCTTTCTTTTTAATCTCTTTTCTTTTTCTTTATCTCTCATTTGTACCATGATAATTTTAGTAGTCTCAGCGTGATTTAGATTGTATTAAGTCGTAGTCTCATATATAAGCATTGGGAAACTAAGCTTAACCATTTTGGTACTAAACTCAACAGGATATATTTAAAGGTTTCTATTGGAGTCTTTATCAAGGTAATCTTCATGAGTAGGAATGCCGAAAACTTGCCTAATATATAATTTTCTGTTTTAGATCATTCCCATTTCCACTTGGTGATTGAGCGGTTGCAGCAAGCTTCTCAGGCAGAAGATGCTTATGTAGATGACGAGGTTGCAAGGACAGGCAAGGAGGAGGAGGAGATAGTGGAATTGACTACTCAAGCGAAGGTAAGCTTTTTGGTGTTTTCTTTTATCTTCTGCTAAGATAATATGGAACCTGGTCTCCAGGCCCACTAAGCATGCATTGACCATGTTGAGGCATCTTATAGCTTGACTAAGCTAGTTAGGATTATGGTTAAAGGTTTTTCTGGTAAAATGAAGTTTTTTTTTTGTCTTTAGCTATTTCATGCAGTCTTGATGCTTCTTTCTAACCTGATAAACAATAATTGCTCTTATTGATATGTCCACAGGAGGAAGTGGCAAAACCTGAGCAGGATGGGGAAGTAGTCGTTGAAGATCAGGAAGCAGATTTGGGTGAAGTTCATAGTCCTGCAAAGTCTGATGCAGGCGATGATAACCTCTATGACTGGAGTCAATATAAAAGTGATTATTAGCAATAAAAATACACAAATCTATTGGTTTTTTCTTTTTTTAATTTTTTAAAAAATTTTATTCTAATTGAAGTAAAGCAGCCTGTACAGCACTCTGACACATAAAAACGCCCATTGCTTCTTGTAAGAGGTGATCAATTCTTGTCAGAAAATGCCTGTGGTGTCATCAAACATTTTCCTTATCTTTTCCATCCTTTTGACGATGTTAGATCATCACCTTCAGAAGAAAGAAATGTAGCATTTGGAAATCAATGCATTTCTATTTCCAATTAGAAAGAAGAGTACATCCATGAAGGAACCTTCCCCTCACCCACCCCCCACTTGTTAGGATTTCAACATCTAATTGCAATTTACAGGTTGGCTTGTTAGTTTATGCGTTCCATAATTAGGAAGAAGTCTTAATCGAAAGGACCTCATTGCCATTGGTAAGTACTACAAGCAACTGATAATTGGATCGAGTTGACCTTGTAGCACTTAGATTTTAAGCACAAAATTTCTACAACAATTTAAATAAAGATTTGCTGCTCATTAGGCCTGTGCAAAAAAGGGCCTGGCCCGATCAACCCGTTAAGCTCGAGATGGCCTCACCTGGCTAAAATCATGTTCAGCGGGTCAAACCCATTACCGAGTTTATTACCCATAACATCGGTCAAAATCGATCACCTGCAATGAAGAAGAACAACGTCCAGCAACCCCATTGAATCTCATATATTGTGGTGATGGAAGTGGCACAGGCGGGCGCGAGGACCAAGGTTTGACCATTTCTAGCCATGGCGGTGAGCTCATCAACCACCACTAAGAGGAGGAAGCTCCACGTCGAGGAATGGAAGTGCTCTTCGTCGCCATTTTTGAAGTTGAGAAGGAGACGTCTCACGATCAGCACAGAGGCGACGGAGGAGCACCTGTGCTCCAGCTCTACTCAGATCATGACGCGTCACTATGTTGCTAGAGTAATAGATTGAGTTTGCTGCTCTCGGAGGAAGAGAGATTTCTTCGGTATGACACTTGGTTGCTGCCCCTCAATATGGTCTCGTTTTGTCCCATTTCACACAAACCCTAATCCCTCTCTCCTTTCCCAGTCCTCCCTCTCTCTCGTTCTCGTTGAGCTCTTCTCTATTCTTTTTTTTTTCCCTCAAGAATATATTATTGCATTATTAGCCATTTTTGAGATTGATTAAGATAGAAACCCATCTTCTTCTTCCTCTCGCTAAAGCTACGATGCAAAAAGTCATTTTGCCCTCCGTACATGGTAGAACAAACGAGGAGAAAGCGAACAGGTAGAACGGGTTCGACCCGACCTAAATTTCACGGATCGGATTGGATCGTATCAATTGTGTTTTTGTTTTCCCTGCGGTTCGGGTCAGGTCGGATCAAAATTTGAACCGGGTGGTTCGGTGTGCAGCCTGACTGTTCATCATTCCAAACATTATATTTATTTTATTTTTTTTAATTTTATTCTTCATAAACTAATTGATTTTTTCTACTTATTATTCATGTACCTCATATTTAGTAAGGGAACAAAAATTATATGTGGTGTGAGAATAATGCATAGAAATGTTAGTTCAGATAAGGTGGAAGGATGTCTTATTATTATGTCCTCTTAGTCCCACTTTTATTCCCGCAAGTTTAGTTAGTATTTAAATGCAATTTGTCACTTCTTTTGGTTCGTATAAATAAGTAATGTTAGATACAGTTATAAAATGTACAAATCATGTATATTTATTAAAAAAATACAGGATCTATTATTAAAAAATTTATTTTTTATATATGTTTCAAATTTAATCATTTTTTTTTAAACGTAATGAGACTTGACATTAAATATCATTTCTCATTTTATAATATTTATTATTATTAATATAAGTGTTTTATACAATATTAATGTCTATAAATTTTAAAAAAAGCAAAAAATTAAGAGAATATTTTAAAATAAAGTATTAACCAAAATAAATGTTTTAATGTGTTTGTGTTTGTATTGAATACGTTAATAAACAGAATTGTAAACAGATTCATTTCGAACTTTAATCAATAAGAACGTGTAGGGTCTTACCGGGTCAAAAGTTAAAACTCCTTGCACCCCTTTTGGGTTACAAAGGTATGATATTTGTAGGCATGCTTCATGTTGCAAGCTGGTGCTCGATTGCCTTAGTAGCACGTTAGAACATCATTTTTATTAAATTTTAAACTTCTCTTTATTTTTTATTTTTTGTGGTTTGTCTAAAAGAGTCGAACATTAACATAAAGATAAATTACAGCTGGTAGGTAGGAAAATGAAATAAGGGACAATATATTATTATAGTTTGACAATTAATAAAATATAAAAAAGATAGGTCAACTATGGGAATTGAAAAGAAAAATAAAACAACGTGGCTCACCAAGAAAGCTCCATGTGGCTGCTTTTTGCCCTTATTTCCGCCAATAATCTAGCTTGCATTTGGAGAAAATTTCTTTCCAAAGAAGAAGAGGAGCAGTGTTTATGGGTGTTAGGTATTGATTAACTAACAATATTCTGAATTGATTAATATTAGCAAATATCGTGAACTTATTTTTAAAAAAATGAAAATTATCATTAAAAATTAATTTTTTTTAACGTAAATTTTATATTTATTTATTTATTTTTTAAAAAATTACACGATACTTGCACAACTCATAACTGTATTTTATATTACTTTTTCAAATTTCGATTGAAATAATTAAAAATAACGTTAGATATAATTTTAAGTTGGATAAATTTTGCATCACTCTTTTTTTATATGAATTTTATATTTTTTTAATAAATAAGTGTGTAGGATTGTATAAATGATTTTTTAATAAAATTAAATGATTAATATTGAAGTTCATGGAATGAATTTAAATTTTACCATTTCAAAATTTAGAAAATACATCATTGAAAATATATAATCTCAACAAATATAAAAAAAAAAAAAAGGACGGTGCTACTCTGCCACCCAGAGTGCACCGCTCCATTTGACCGCACGGTCAAATTTTTTTTTTTTTTTCATTTTTCGTTTCAGATTTTTTTAATATATTTAAACATTTTTAAAAAATATAAAAAAAATATCAATACACTTAAAATCACTTCCTTAATCATTAAGAAAAAAAAATTAAATTTTTTTTTTTTTATGACCAGCGATCACTTTGAGGAGGCACGGGAAGCGGCACAAAAGCATTTTCCAAAAAAAAAATGCTACTCATTGGAACTTTGTTCAATCAACCACGTGAGTAATAATAACAAGCATGGCTCCTTTAATGCTACCCCATTAGAAAAAGGGAAAAATCCTTTGTAAATACTAACAGTGGGATTGGAGTAGGTCACAGCCAGGGACCAAATCATTGCTCAATCACAGCGACAAATAGTGGTAGGAGTAGCCGAGTAGGTCGCACATAGCTCCGGCTACCGCCGAAGGATCTCTAATTCAACGCATCTGCACTCTCCACGTGTCCATCCTAACCAGGCCCCATACCCCCCGTCATTTATGTCATATTTAACCCCAAAGTTCAAGGTTCCTCACCCTCTCCGGCTCTTTTTCCTTATATCTCTTGAGTCTTCGCCGTGTTTTATCGGCGATTATTTATTAAATTTAAGTAATTTATTTGTCAATTTCTTCGAATCTCCAGCAAATTCCTTCTGATTCGTCTCGAACTTAGCCGATCCGTTACAGCACCCAGATCGGTAAGGAAGGAATTATTGCGACGCATTTATGACCGTGGGATCTTCCTCGTGATTCGTGACGAGAGCTCTCTCATTTCCTTTCTTTCCCCTCTCTCTCACCGAACGTGTACTGCTGCTCCTACTACCACTCGAGGGTATTACTACATTCTCCTCCCTAGGCACCAGGTTGTGCCGGAATTTTGTGCTCTCCTTTTGGGGGTTTCTGAGCTGAATGCGGGTATTCTTGATAAATCCATCATCCTCTCAGCTTGACACGTGACTGACTGAGCAGTGCCGCGCTGAAGAGCTTTCTTCGTGCGAGATGTCGGGCCCTCTGGACTGGTTCGCCAGGCCTTGTGAGTGCCTTCCAATTTTCTTATTTTTTCGTCCTTTTTTTTTTTTTTTTTTTTTGTTTTTTTTCCCGAAATGGAGTTCTGAATGTTTGTCGATCCAGTGCAATAGTGTTCAGCTTGGTGGGATGCTAGGGTTTCACTTTGGCCTCTTTGTTTGGTTGGAGAGTTGTTGAAGTTGTTGAATCTGGTTGTTTGTAACGAATGATTGGGCTGACGTTTCTGGGAATAAGAAACAAGAATACTTTTCCCCCCGAGCTCAAGGAAAAAGAATTATCGGGGTTAGGCTAAGGTGAATGAACCATTTTCTTTTATTGGGTTCCTTAATATTGAAATGCGGGTAAATGTAGAAAATTTTACGAATGTTTTTCTTTTTATCCTTCTGCAAATATTCTCGAGAACCAAACGCAATTGTTTCAAAGATTTTTTTTTTTTAATCAGTAATAAGACATTTTATTAATTCAAGTAAATAGGCATGACCCAAGTAGACAGGGAGTATACAAGCGGAAACACCTAAATACAAGCTAGGGACTAGATACTAGGCAAGGGTGAAAGAAAATCATTTAAATTATCCCCATTCAATACAAGAACTTTCGCACAAATACAAATAGTTTGAAAGAAAAACTCTCTAAATTCTCCCAACAAGCGTTCTCTATCATCGAAACAGCACCAATTCGTTTCATGAGAGTGGCCACGAGTACACTAATTGTTCAGTTTCACTTTTGCCCCTTGGGTTCGAGGCGGCTGTGTGATGTTTATCCAGTTAAGAAGTTGATTCCTTGAATTTTGAAAGTTTTGAAAAAGATGTGGATGCCCATATTGCTTATAATTGTTTTGGGTAAGATAATATATAGCTCTAAAGAATTTCTTGCCTCTAGTGTGCCTACCTAAGTGGGGCAGTAGAGTTGTAATTCAGGCTTTGCCTTTCTTTGATCAATAAAATTGTTTATTTATCAAAAAAAAATATATAGCTCTAAACTACAAGGCTCTGGAAATTCAGCAATATTAGCAAATTTTGCTGAAAGAAAATATAGTTTCTGTGGATACACTTCAATCTTTCATATTTTTGCATTGGTCATTTGCATTATATCGTTTCATGATGTTCCTTTGTGGCAGGCTTTGAAGGTTTCTCTGGTAGTGATGAGAGAAAAGAAAGAAAATCTGATTTTGAGAACTCTGAGGATGAAAGGAGGACTAGAATTGGATCTCTTAAAAAGAAAGCAATCAATGCATCTACCAAATTTAAACACTCACTCAAGAAAAAGGGTAGAAGAAAAAGTGATGGTCGAGTCAGCTCTGTTTCAATTGAGGATGTTAGGGATGTTGAGGAGCTAAGGGCTGTTGATGCGTTTCGACAAACACTACTCTTGGATGAACTGCTGCCAGATAAACATGATGATTACCATATGATACTGAGGTGCTCTCTCATCTTTTTACAATCTGTCTATCAAATCCATACGAATTATTCTTCCATATTGAGGCACTCTCTCTCATCTTCTGTTATTTTTAACAATTTATGAGTACAATTAAATTTAAGAATAAGTCTGTACATGCTTCTATCATTTAGCCAGTTTCTGTACAGGCAACAAGGAAAAGAAAGATTTAGTGCCTTTTTAAAATGACTTTCTTTTCAACTTATATTTTTACGTGCCTCCTGAATATGCCTCATTGTCTTCGATTTTCAGCTTGTAAAAATTTGTAGATGTTTCCATTAGCTGTCCTCCCTGTTTTGAATAGGATTAAATACACTTTTCACTCCTAAATTATAAGGTTTTGTTCACCTTGCACCCTCCAAAACTGACACATTGTACCTTCAAACTACTATGAATTGGCAAACAGCACACTCCGTCTGAGTCTGACCATTAAGATGGAGAAAAATAGATGATGCAGCACATTCTTGACTGTTGAATCTTAATAAAGGGTATTACTTGACAGTCAACTTAATTGGAGGGTGCAATGAGCTGATTTTGGAAGTTTGGGTGAAAAGTGTGAAACACCTGATAGTTATGCTCTTACCATGTATTTTAACCCTTTAAAAGTATATTAAGTACTAACACTCTCAAGGATTATTACAATAATTTCAGGTTTTTGAAAGCAAGGAAGTTTGATATTGAGAAAACAAAGCATATGTGGGCTGATATGCTTCAGTGGAGGAAGGACTTTGGCACCGACACTATTATGGAGGTAGCAATGTTTGACTGGATTTAGAGTGCATGGTAGCTATATTTTCACGTTATTTACCATATTGATGTTTGCACCAGGATTTCGAGTTCAAAGAGTTAAATGAAGTCTTAAAGTACTATCCTCATGGTCATCATGGTGTGGACAAGGAGGGAAGACCTGTATACATTGAAAGACTGGGAAAAGTTGATCCTAACAAACTTATGCAAGTTACCACTATGGATAGGTATGTTAAATACCATGTGCAGGAGTTTGAGAAAAGCTTTGCCATAAAGTTTCCAGCTTGCACGATTGCGGCAAAGAAGCACATAGATTCGAGCACTACAATCTTAGATGTACAAGGCGTGGTATGTGGCCTGTACATAATCATTGCTGATTGCAGAGTTCATGTTTTCGTTTTAAAAAGAAAAATTGTTATTCTTTATTTGTTCATCCTAATATTTTAATCATTCAGGGCTTTAAGAACTTCACAAAGTCTGCACGGGAACTCATCACGCAGCTGCAAAAAATTGATTGTGACAATTATCCAGAGGTACTAAGTCTGCTTTCTTCCAATGTTAGATTATTATATCTTTGCACATTCATCATTAAGTATGTGATAAATTAATTAAAGTCTAATGTCTGTTTTGGAACTTGGTGTGATATTAATCATGCAGACTCTTTGCCAAATGTTTATCATCAATGCTGGCCCTGGATTTAGGTTGTTGTGGAATACTGTAAAGACTTTTCTAGATCCCAAGACAACCTCCAAGATTCATGTATGCATCGTTCCCCCTCCTCATGTGTTTTATGCATTATGGTACAAACTTGTATGGCCCTTAACTTATTATGTTGTATGTTCACGAACAAAAACATGCTTTTGTTTCGAATCATTTTAGGTTCTTGGAAACAAATTCCAGAGCAAATTGCTTGAGATAATCGATGCCAGGTATTTTGAGTTTGATATTTTTATAGTATGTGAATATTTTCTGGTGGCCATACTTTCATGATTTTTACTAATCTTCGTTTCACAAGTGCACTGGTTGTTAACTAATGCAAATCTTTGGCATTTGTACAGTGAGTTGCCAGAATTTCTCGGGGGTAGCTGTACCTGTGCAGATCAGGGAGGTTGCCTCAGGTCTGACAAAGGGCCATGGAAAAACCCTGAAATATTAAAGGTTATGCTGGAGCCTCACTTTTTTATATTTATAAATATGCTTTTTTGTTCACCATTTCTACTTCAGGTTGTAAATGGTTGTTTGAAACTTTCTTGCAGATGGTGCTTAATCGTGAATCAAGGCGCGCCAGGTCGGTTGTGAAAGTTTTGAACAGTGAGGGGAAGGTTATTGCTATTGCTAAGCCGCAGTACCCTATGGTTAGACTCTTTTGATTCACCCGTTTTTATGGATGGAGCCACCTGTCAAGCATTTCTTATCCTACTATGATTTCCCCATTTTTTTTTATTGATGGAGCCATATTTCAAGTGTTTCTTACCTGACATAGAATTGCCACATTTTTTGTCTTTTGTACTATCTCCAAGCAGGTAAGAGGGAGTGATACATCCACTGCTGAATCGGGATCTGAAGCTGAAGACATCACTTCCCCAAAAGCAATTAAGAGTTATTCACACCTTAAATTGACTCCTGTTCGTGAAGAGGTTGGTTTCTCACCTTTTTAATCTATGCTTATGATAACAGAGTCGATGTTTTTCATCAATGATTTGACCAAATGATTTTGGGTGCCTTGATGATATTTCTTTTGCTTGTGGTAAAATGAAAACTAGAGTTTAATATTGAATTTTGGATTTAAATTCAAATATTGGTCAGTTTGGAAAGGGCTGTGGCATATTTCTCTATTTCTTTTGCAGCTTTCCTATTTAACTTAGAGAGATGCTGATTTATAATGTATGTCTGTAATGTAATAGGCAGTTTTATCAAGGAATTTGTACAAAGCCATCTTAAATGTTAAATATGCCCATATTTTTAAGAAACTGATTACTTTTTTGATTTACTTTCATGGATATGCAGGCTAAGGTCATTGGAAAGGCAAACTATGTTGGTAGCTTCTCAGGTTATGATGAATATGTTCCAATGGTCGACAAGCCTGTTGATAATGGTTGGAAGAAGCAAGTTCCCCCTGAGAGGCCTAATGCTCTCAAAGGTTGGAAACTGTACCCTAGATCTACTGGCATCTATCATGTTTGTATATTCCTGCAGTCTTGATATGACTGTGAAGCTAGAGCCTTGTAATAAAACAATTTCAGAAACTTCCTTGACTTTTAATACTTGTTATGTTACTTTGGCATTGTTGTTGTCTTCCTAGAAGAATAACACCCTTTATATCCAATTCAATGGTAAAATGACCTTGGTATTATGATCTAAATTCATTGGAGTACTTGGTATACATGCATAAGAAGTTCAACTTTCCTATGCAGGGTCACTTCCCCTGCCTGAGACTCCACAGACACCTGAAGGAATTCGTGCTCGGATTTTGGTGGTGATTATGACCCTCTTCACGACTCTTTTCACTCTCTTCCGTTCAGTGGCTGGTCATGTGACAAAGAAACTTCCTGAAACACCATCTAATAGTGAGCAAAATATTCCTGCACTCACTCTTGATGCAACAGACAAAGAGGAGTTTCAGCCCCCTTCACCAACTCCAGCTTACAAAGAGGCAGATCTCCTGTCTTCTGCACTTAAGAGGCTGAGTGAGCTTGAAGAGAAGGTTGATACACTCCAATCAAAGCCATCCGAGATGCCGTATGAGAAAGTGGAATTGCTTAATGCTGCTGTTTGTCGCGTGGATGCCCTCGAGGCAGAGCTGATTGCAACTAAAAAGGTACAACAGCTTAAGTCCTAAAGTAGTTGTTTTCCTGCAGGAGCATTAAGAGTATTGATGGGGAGTCCTTTCTCCAGTCAGTGATTAGAATGTGTAGTGGGGGGTTCAGATATTGTCCAGTTGCTGGATTGTCCAGTGCACATTGAAGAGGCATTGTTGGTCATATCTCAAAGGTGGGCACAACATGTAATAGATGGGTGCTATGTGCATTGGAAGCATCCAACGATTGGACGGTATTCAGCCTAATCCATACCTTCGTTACTTTTATGTTTTGAGAAGCTTGGTGGACATCTGCACGGCTTTTTCAGGTCTTTTTATACCATTTGCCACATAACTGGATTTATCATCACTTTGGCCTGTGTTAAAAGGGCCTGAAAATGATGGGACAATAAAGGCATTTAATTAATAAAAGATTAATGGAAGTAATTGAACAAGCACCCCCTCCCCCCAACACAACAACAAACACACACCCACACACACACAAAAGTCTACACAGAGTTTGACTGCAAGTACATTTTTTATTGGTGTAAAAAAGATAATTAGATGTTGTAGAATTCTCCTTTTGTGATGTATGCGCACAATATCTTGACTCTTGTCTTGCAATTGTGATGCATGCTTTACACCCCTCCCCTTTTTCTCGCCTTGTAAATTCCTGTGTTGTTATGCATTTGGAATTTGATTTGAAGATAACAGCATATTCATGCTTCATGTGTTTTTTATTTAGTGCAATTTCAAAAGATGGATGTATTGATTGTGACCTTTCTTGCGAGCAGGCCCTGCATGAAGCTTTAATGAGGCAAGAGGAATTGCTTGCTTACATTGACAGTCAAGAGGAAGCCAAGTTGCGGGTAATGGGATTTGTGTCTACAAACATATAGTTGATCTATTATTTCGTTAATGGGATTTGGGGATTGGTGATTGACATTTTCTTCTTTTTGCTTTTTAATCAGAAAAAGAAGTTTTGCTGGTAAGATGTTTGGCCAATGACAATACTGCAGGAGAATACTTGTTTGTGATCCTGCTATGGAAACGCAATCTTAAACAGTGTATCCATCGGGAAATAGACTTCGCTGTAAGATGTAAAAGCATTGGATGTTCCCAAGTCTTCAGTTTGTTTTTGTTTTGTTCTATGACTTTGTGCCTCCCAATATGATGTTTGGAAAGAGTGGAATTCTTAACCAGAGTTTTCATATCGTTGAATCTAGTGAGTTTGTTTTGTTGGGAGCCTTGAGACTACCAGATTGGAACATTTGACGGGAGACTTATCCAATTATGAATGAAGCACTTTGTCTCAACTCCTAGAATTATAGCTTGTACATTTCTTGCATTTCAATGCATAGATATTCCTGTAATATTTAGAAGTTGGACAAGTTGAACATTTCTTGAATATCTTTGAGGCCAAAGAAGCCTTTTGCACACCGTATATGAATAATAACAAACTAGTAATATTATTATTTTTCTTTAAATATGAAATCAGTAATATTAATGGAAATAAAAATTTTATGTACAGTCAGTTTTGTATATTTTTTATACATTCTATTGATGTAATTGGTTAAAATAATTATTTTATATTAAAAAATAACACAATTAATTGCATCAGTAGAATGATATGATTGGGATTAAAATATAAAAGTTAACTTAATGGGATAAAGGGATTAAAATGGATGAAAATATAATAAATAACATAAGTCTTATTTTTTAATATGAAAGTATTGATTTATAACACTAATTTATAAAGAAGCAATTAATGAATAAAAAAATAAAATTTAAAAGACTATAAACCCTAATACCCAAGTCACTTGACACACTAGAGTGACTTCAAAGTATTTTTCGCGCAATCCTTTCTTCTTCGTCAATGGCCGCCACCAGCTTCATCTCCCACTCCCCATTCCTCCCTAAAACCATCAGATTCCCTGTAAACCAGAAGCCATTTTCCCAAATCCCAATCTCGCCCCTCAAACCCACCCCAAAACCTCTATCCCTCAGAGCCGTCCTCGCCCAAGACCCCACCAAAACGCCAACCCAGACCACACCATTTGAGCACTGTTTCACCAAATCCTCGGATGGGTTTCTTTACTGCGAGGGCCTCAAGGTCGAGGACGTCATGGAGTCCGCCGAGAGGAGGCCTTTCTATCTCTACAGTAAGCCCCAGATCACCAGGAACTTCGAGGCCTACAAGGAGGCCTTGGAGGGGCTGAGCTCGGTCATTGGGTATGCTATCAAAGCCAACAATAACCTGAAGATTCTGGAGCATTTGAGACAGCTTGGTTCTGGTGCAGTGCTTGTTAGTGGAAATGAGCTGAGGCTGGCTCTCCATGCCGGATTTGATCCCACTAAGTAAAATCATATGTTCCCACATTATTGATTTTGAATTTTTGAGATATGTAGAGCTCGATTAGACTAGTAATGCTGTTAGTTTAAGTGCGATTTCGCATTGTCCTGTTTTGTCATTAATTCTTTAGCTTAACTTTTATGTCGACGTTTGGTGTCCGGATGAACAGGTGTATTTTTAATGGGAATGGGAAGCTCTTGGAGGATTTGGTTTTAGCTGCCGAAAAGGGAGTCTTTGTTAATATTGATAGTGAATTTGACTTGGAGAATATTGTAGCAGCTGCAAGAATAGCGGGCAAGAAGGTTAATGTTTTACTTCGGATCAACCCAGACGTGGACCCCCAGGTAGGTTGGGTAGATTATACTGCCTACATAGTCACCGATCATAGAATATGTGGAGCTATTATTAATTGTAAAGAGAACATCTTTTACAGGCTTCAAGTTGAATGCTTCGAAATCTTTGCCTATTGACTGGATTCATTCATGATCTCTGTGAATTCTATACATTAGATGGTCCTTTGCAACTTAACTACACGTTGGGTTTAAATAATTTAAATTATCCCTTATTCAACCATTGTTTTATAGGTTATCATTCCTTATTCAACCAATACCCTTGATGCATATAATTTGGAACTTGTTCAACTCCCTATTTGTTTAAGACTTTAAGTCATTTATACTAGGGGAGGCAGAACAAGGCTCACCAAAATTCTTTCTTTCTTGTTTTTCTAGTAATGATCCTCTTTAAAAAACATTATAATTTTTGTTTTCATTTTAAAATTTGAAACTGATATGAAATATTTATATGCATTTTTATTGTCACTGTTTCACAACTTGTAATCAGATTGACATTTCCCCCTTTTTAAGGATGAAAGCAAACTTCATTGATTTGTTGGAAGATATAATACCCAATTGAGTTCAAGTTGGTCTGCTTTGCATGGGGAATTTTATCTTAATAATGCATCTATTATTTTCATAGGTCCATCCTTATGTTGCTACTGGGAATAAGAACTCTAAATTTGGCATCAGAAATGAGAAGCTGCAATGGTTTTTGGATGCCGTGAAGGCACATCCTGATGAGCTGAAACTTGTGGGAGCACATTGCCATCTTGGGTCCACCATCACTAAGGTATGTCAGCTACGTTGAGTTTGTCTCCTTTAAATTTCTCTGGTGTAACTACAATATAGAACCAAGGTCTGGGAAAGGTAATGCTCTTTGTATAATAATTATTAAATATTGTAATATACATGACAAAACTCTTCAAATCTTTTGTGAGTTGAGTGTGTTTTGGTTGTTTGATGCTATTTCAACTGGTCAGTGGATGTTGCTGTTGAAATAAAATATATTCTCCTATGTTTTTCTTTTCTATTGGCACCGGGTCTTTGGAAGAAAGTACTAACCCCGGGAGTGCACTGGCCCTCGGCAAGTAGTTTCCTGTAAGTGCACAAACTCTCCCAGTCCAATGGCCCATAGAAATTGTTTACACCCAATGGCTTGAACCTTAGACTTGGAAGGAGCATACCAACAAGACCAAGGCTCATCTGTTTTCTCTATTAATCTTGCGCATTATACTCGTGTTGATCTCGATTTCATTGTCTGTCTCTTTCAAATTATGATGTTATGCATTAATTATTTATTTCTCTCATTTTGAATAAGGGAACATATATGTTCTCTTTATCATGTAAAATTTGGAGCTTAGTTTTTTCATATTTTCAGGTGGACATATTCAGAGATGCAGCCGTTATTATGGTAAACTACATTGATGAAATCCGAGCTCAAGGTTTCGAAGTTGATTACTTAAATATTGGAGGTGGGCTTGGGATAGATTACTATCATACTGGTGCTGTCCTTCCCAAACCTAGAGATCTCATTGATACTGTGAGGATCACATCTCTCTATCTTGTTTTGTGGATTTTATTAGTATGGAAATTATGTTTGTATGGTTGTGATAGATTTGTTTCTTGGCCAAATATTTTCTCTTCGTACAACCAAAACTTTGATGATGAAAAGTTTCACTCTTTCCTTCTGGTGATGTTTTGGTGCATGTAGTGGTGAGTTAGTGTTTGTTTATAGTGAGTTATGAGTCCTTCGAAACTGGTGGTTATTGAATCTAAGGCTTTTGAGGTAATAAGGGATGGGAGGTTTGTACACATTACGGAGAAAGGTTGGAAGTTGGTGAAAGAGGTTAGTCTAGGGCTAGGCTTGACAAGGTGGTTCCTTAAATAGGATTGCTTGAAGGCAGGGAGGAAGGAGTTTTATTCTGCGCATAGAGAAGGTGATACGGGCTATGTTCCATAGAGATGCCTTAACTCTTGAGGTCGTTTCATGGAGTTGATAGAGTTTTTTTTTTTTTTTGGGGGGGGGGGGGGGTATCGGAATTTCTTGTTCATTCTAGAGGATAGGGAAGGAAGGGCTTGGAGAAAGCTGGTGGAGGCGTGGTTGTGCAGGTGGTGTAGTGTTTCAGCCACCACAACAACCTCCTTTCAGGTTGTACAGGAAGGTGCTACAACGCAGAGGAAATGTCAGGGGTAGCCAACACTCTTGACATATTAGCAGGCTCGAGAGGAGGGATAGGCCTGCAAAGGGGCGTTGCCGCTTCTGTAGGAGCCCAGGCTAAGGGGGAAGCTAGCAGAGGAGTTGTCGGTTTGAATGAGGAAAGTGTGCTTCGTGCTTTGTAGGAGATGAAGTGCTAGGGTGACATGCTGCAAGCTAATATAAGCTGGTTGATACGATGCACATAGGAGAGAAAAGGGGTAGGTGTGGGTTTGGGTCTGGGAGTGGGCTATGGCCCAAGCAATGATGTTGCATGTGGGTTCATGGGCCAGGCCTAGCCAAGTGGGTCACAGGGCCAGGGAGGAGATGTAGATTTGAAGGGGAAGAGGGTGGTTAATGGGTGAGTAAGAAGCCCACGCCTGGTCTGGCAGAAGAAAGGCCTGAGTTACAGGGTTTCGGGTTTGATGGTAGAGCGCGAAACCTTACTATCGGGCCCAAGCCTTGGGCCGTGTTTGGTACAGAAAGGGTTGACCGTGAGCGGCGATTTAGGTGGTGGTCCCTTAGTCGCCGGAAGTGGAGGTGGGGCAAATTGTTGACGGTGTTGTGCATCTCCCTACCCTTGATGGTTCTGGAGCTACTCAGGGAGGGTCACCTCCTTGTGGGTCGTCATAGAATCCTTCGGCGAGTTCTGGGTCACCAAATCTGGTGGCATTATCCTCGGTCTAGGTGTGGGGGGAAGAACTGGCTCATGGTGAGCCTTTTGAGAGTGTTCGAGAAGACACTATAGCTGTGGTGGATTGTGGGTATTCGTCGAATAATGGGGAAGGTACTCTAATGTTGTATGACCCATGCAATCACTCAACAGAGGGGGAGGAGGTTGTAGGAGAGGATCCTACCCCTTTAAGCATGGTCCCTCCTAGTATTTCCACTGATTGGGTTTTGAAAAAGTTGGAGGAACTTTAGAGTTGCATGGGGATCTCATGTGTGGGTTATGAAGAGCAGTTTAAGGCTCTGATTATAGCCATTGAAGTAGGATAACATGGTCTAGTGTCAAAAAGAGATAGGGAGTTGAAGTGATTGACGTGGTCCATTAATTATGATGGAAAGGAGGGGAGTGCGAGTTTGGAAAGAAACAAGGGGAGGGCTGGAGTAGTTTATAAATGAAGCCCAAAATTTTGAGTTGGAATGTTAGAGGGTTGAATGAGATTAACAAATGCCTTCGAATAAGAGCTCTATCAAGGCAATGGAAGGCGGACGCCATTTGTTTGCAGGAAACAAAGTTGAAGCATATCAATAGAAGAATTATTAGGAGCATTTGGAGTTGTCAATATGTAGGTTGGATATACGTACCCTCGAAAGGGGCTTCGGGTGGAATTCTGGTTATGTGGAAATGAGGGTAGTGGAGAGCATTGATGAGTGTGTGGGGGAGTACTCGATGGGGTGTTTCTTTAAAAATTCTGATGGTGTGTTTCTTTGGGCCTTTGCTGGGGTATATGGTCCTAACTTGGATAGTGAGAGGTGGTTGCTTTGGGACAAGTTGGCTGGCTTATGTTCTTGGTGGGAGGTTCCATGGGTGTATTGGAGGGGATTTTAATGGAACAAGATTTTCTGGCAAAAGATCAAAGGGGGGGACGTCAAAATCAAGCTATGGTCGATTTCTCGGATTTCATTTTTGAGTTAGGCCTTATGGACATCCCTTTAATGGGAGGTGAGTGTACTTGGTCTAATAATCACACTTGGTCAAGACTAGACAGGTTTCTCATTTCCCCTTCGTGGGAGCTTCAATTTCCAGATTTAAATTAGAAAAGGCTCCCGAGGATATGCTCTGATCATTTTCCTGTATTGCTTGATGGTGGTGGTATTCAAGGGGCTAGACGGCCGTTCAAGTTTGAGAATATGAGGTTAAAAAAGGAGGGGTTTGTGGATTTGGTTAGACATTGGTGGAATTCTTATTTTGAGGGCAATCTGAGCAAGGAGTTGGCTGGAAAATTGAAAACTTTGAAGAAGGACTTGAAAACATGGAATGAACAGGTGGTTGATGATGTAGCCTTACAAAAGAAGTGCTTGTTTCAAGAGTTACAAAGCTTAGAGGGTGTAGGAGAAGAGAACAACCATAAAGAGCAAGTAGTTTTTGATCTAGAAAGATTGACTTTAATGGAGGAGATTTTGTGGAGGCAAAAGTCAAGGGCCTTATGTCTTCCGGAGGGGGATAAATGCACTAAGTTTTTTCACCATGTGGCTAATGCACATAGGAGGTTTAATTCCATTGAGTCATTGAGTATTGATGGAGTTGCATCCTCTGATCAGGTGGTGATGAAGGAATATGTGGCTGGCCATTTTTAAAACTTGTTGTCAGAACCTCATGCATGGAGGCCTATTGTGGATGGACTAGACTTTGAGATTATTGATCAAGATGGTATGGTTTGGTTGGAGAGACCTTTTGAAGAGGAAGAGGTACACCAACTACTCAGGAAAATGAATAAAGATAAAGCCCCAAGCCCGGATGGCTTCACTATGGCTTTTCTTCAGACTTGTTGGGAGGTGGTGAGAGAGGATGTAATGCTGGCTTTTCAGGAATTTTTCACTCATGGAAAATTTGAAAAAAGCTTAAATGCTACCTTTATCACTCTAGTCCCTTAAAAATGTTTGTACGGTTGATAAGTCAATTGAAGGAAGAGGGAGTTCCTAATACATAATTAGCATTTGCTTTTGGAACCATGGACACGTTTCAAGCATGGACTACTAAGTTTTAATCTCAAAATTACACATATTATAAGCTGCATGTCAAATACTCTATGGTTGATCTTAGAATGATGAGTGCACAAAAATTTCTTAGATTTGCATTTGCTGCAAAAATATAGAGCACCATATGTATTTGAGGGACAGGATTTTAATTTTGCCATGACTCTCACCATCTACAGTAGGGGTGCTACCCGCACCATACGGTGCGGGGTAGGCCCCCCGCCCCCGCATGGGGTGGATGGGGAAAATCCCCCCCGCCTCCGGTGTGCGGGGGCGGGGTACCCCGTCCCGCATGACGGGGTACGGGTGTGGGGGGCAATCCGTCCGGCCCCCGAGCCCCCATTCTGGACCTTGGGTCCAGAAGCAATTTCTGGGCCGAAAATGACCCACAAGTATGTATTTTTGGCCCAAAAATACCTTGTAGGCCATTTTCATTTTTCAGCCCATAAAATTATAAGTAAAAAAGAAAAAAAAAATTAAAACCCAGATTAAAAGAAAAAAAAAAAATGTTATGTCTAAGAGTCTAATACGTAATAAACTAATAATAATAACTAAGCTATTACAAAATTGAAAGGCTAAACAATTACAAAATTACAAACATAAAAGTGTCCAAAGGACATTGTATCAACATTACAAATTATTGAATATAAAATTTTTACAAATCAATAAAAATTGATCATTCTAAAGAGGCTTGTCAGCTGTGGCTTGTCTTTGAGTTAAGGGGTGTGACAGTTGGAGCGGCCCGGGCTTGAGCACATTTTTATGTTGCAGAGGTGCTAGACGTCTCATGTGTTACTACAAAAATTAATATTAAAATTAATAACGATGAAATGGAAATGAATATAAAAAAATTAAAATAATAAAATAATACAATAAAAAATAATTACCAGGTGGTCCAAATCCAGACTGATCACCACCCTCATCGGTCTCCTTAAAATCTAAAATATCCGGAACATGAATATCATTTCCTATCGTCCAACTCTGTGTGCATATCAATGCCTCTACAGTTGTAGGAGACAATGAACTACGGAAAGGATCCAATATACGACCTCCGGTACTAAAGGCTGACTCTGAGGCAACGGTGCTAATAGGGATGACCAAAATACAGCGGGCAATCTCAGAAATGATGGGATATTTCTTTGAGGCATTCTTCCACCATCCTAATATATCGAAATGATCATATCATCTTGGACCATATCCGCTGACAAATAGTTGTCTAACTCAGAAACGACCTCCGTAGATTGATGGACTAGTGTGGGATTCTGTGCGAGGGTCTTAGTCCACAACATTCTGCGCTTCTTTGTAGGAGGCCCGGTCACGGTGTCTGTAGAAGGAGTTGGGGTCGGTGTATGTGTCTTCGATGTAGTACCACCCTTAATTGCCATAAACTCGTCAAACAATTTTTTCAGGGTATCTCGGGCCAATTCACCAATAATGTCAGTCCATACCTGATCGTGAACAAGTCCCAACCCATATAACAAGCCTGAAACTTTCAGACGGGGATCAAGAATAACAGCCACATATAAGAAAATATTCATTCTAGTCAAATCTCCCCAATACTTGTCATATTTTAGCATCATGGTCACTGTCATCCCTCTCATCCTTTCATTGGAACCCCTACGTATATCTTCTAATTCTTTTTTTACCCTACATATTTGTTGACAAAACTCATGGGATGTAGGGTACAAAGAACCAGATATATTCAACGTGATATCATAAAATAATCCAAGAAAATCAACGAAAGTAGAAACTACCACCCAATCATCATCATTAGGCTTTTGTGATCCCCCGTGCTCATCAAAGTATTTGACATATTGGATGTCTTCATCACCCAATAATTGAAAGGCTGCTTTATATTCTTGGGCCGCCTCCAACATCAAGAAGGTTGAGTTCCATCTGGTAGGAACATCAGTACAAAGACCCTTCTTCGATGTTATGCCCGCAGCTTTTGCAGCAATTTTGAATTTCTCCAATCTAGAAGGAGAAGACCTCACCCATTTCACAGCCATTCTAACTCGTGCAACCGAGTCATCAACATCTTTCAACCCCTCAGTCACAATTAAATTCAAAATATGTGCAACACATCTAACATGCAAGTATTCACCACCCAAGAATGTCTTATTTGCATCTTTAAGATAATTCTTTAGATATCCCAATGCGACATCATTAGACGACGCATTATCAGCTGACACAGACAAAACCTTTTCCAACCCCCACTCCTTTATTGCGGCCTCCAATGCCTTCCCAATCGTCTCACCCTTATGATCAGTTATTTGACAAAATTTAATAATCTTTTTGTGCAGAACCCAATCAGCATCAACAAAATGCACAGTCAACGACATGTAATTCATATTTTGGATAGAAGTCCAAGTATCGGTAGTGAGGCAAACTACCAAACCCGCGAGTTGGCCCCTCAAAACATCTTTATCACGAAGGTACATCTTCTTAATATCCTTTGCCACGGTGTGACGAGAAGGAAGTACAAATCTGGGTTCCAACTCTTGGACAAATTTTTGGAACCCTTTACCCTCCACAAACTGAAAAGGCAGCTCGTCCATGATAATCATACGAGCTAACTTCCTTCTACACTCATCGGGGTTATACTTCGTATACCCCTTCAATGTTGGCCCCCCGACCCCACTACTCCCATCAGCCATTTTAAAATCTAGTCTGAATTGGCCCTTCTCTACTAAGGATTTTAAAATTGGACTCTTCTTGCATTGTTCTTCTAGATGGACCTTCAGCTGGGATGTACCATGTTTCCTATAGTGACATCCATACATTTTCCCACAGTGATTACATTTAGCTTGTGGGTTGTTGGGGTCCCCACCCTCTAGTTTGGTAAAGTGTTGCCAAACTATAGATACAGGTTTCTTGCCCTGTGTGGGCTTCGGAGCAGGGCAAGGTGTACTCGTTATAGGGGTAGAAGTAGGGTTAGTTTCTGGGGAAGGGGTGTTGGCTGGGGAAGGCGAGCTATCACTGAAATCCGAAGACATTCCTGATTTTCCAACAAAAAAAAAAAAAAAAATTCAAAGTGCAATCCAACACAATCAGCAAAAACTACATACATAACTATTATTGATGTATTAAGTACTTTTTATATATAATGATGATAATATGAATGGCTACACTAATAAGTTTTTACACCTCATATAAGCAATTCCAAATAATTTGATTAGGAAGAGTCGAAGAGAGATGCTTCATATTTTTAATAGGCATTATTTTAATAGGCCACTTTAATAGGCATTATTTTAATAGGCCACTTTAATAGACTAATAGTTATAATTATTTAAAACTTTTAAATAAAACAAAAAAAAAAATGATAATATGCTTCATAGTTTTGTTTTCTCATTTTTACTTTTCATATATTTAATTTTATAAAATTATTTTCTTAATAGTTACTGACATTAATATTAGTATATTGGTATATTTTTTAATTTTTTAAAATCTTGAAAGATGTTTAAAAAATATGAAAAATAAAAAAGATCAAAAAGTGCAAATTTGCCAAAAACTTAATTTCATACTTTCAAGAGCAAAAACCCTAGCCAAGAAAAGAAAGATGCCAAAAATCCTAATAAATCATACCGTGCGTCCATGATGATTACTATCTCAAACAAGTTTCACAACTCCATAAATTTATATATATGTATATAAATAATTTATATATGTATATGATTATTATCTCAAACAAGTTTAGGGTCTTTTTTTAGGGGTTTCAATCCATGAAACCCCTAAAAAAAAATTAGGGTTTCGGATTGGAACCCCAATCCAAAACCCTAAATTGATTTAGATTGAAACCCCTAAAAACAAATTAGGGTTTCGGATTGGGGATTGGAACCCCAATCCGAAACCCTAAATTGATTTAGGTTGAAACCCCTAAAAAAAATTAGGGTTTCGGATTGGGGATTGGAACCCCAATCCGAAACCCTAAATTGATTTAGGTTGAAACCCCTAAAAAAAAATTAGGGTTTCGGATTGGAACCAATCCGAAACCCTAAATTGATTTAGATTGAAACCCCTTAAAAAAAATTAGGGTTTCGGATTGGGGATTGGAACCCCAATCCGAAACCCTAAATTGATTTAGGTTGAAACCCCTAAATCAAAATTAGGGTTTCGGATTGGAACCCCAATCCGAAACCCTAAATTGATTCAGGGGTTTCAATGATTGGAACCCTAATTTAATTTAGGGTCCCAATCCGAAACCCTAACCCCTGAATTGATTTAGGGGTTTCAATCATGAAACCCCTAAATCAATTTAGGGGTTAGGATTTTAATGAAATTTACAACAAAAATGGGCAATCCGAAACATTCAAAATGCTTGAAATCCGAAACAATCACACAATTTGACAAATCAACGAATCCACAGCACACAATCCACAAATCCCATCCTCCATCTCCGATTCAACCCCATCTTTCCTCCAATCTCCGATCAAAACTCAAAAAAATATATATATATATAATTTAACGGAGAAAAATTAAGAAAATAATACCGTGTGTCCGGCGTGGCAGAGGGAGGAGGGACGGCGTGCGGCACGGCGACTTAGGCTCGGAGGGGAGGGGATTGGGGGTTTCGGAGGGGAGGGAGTCGGGAGAAGGGTTTGAAGAAGTTTCTGGGTTTCGAACGCCCGCCGGGGGGGGGGTTAAGGGTAAGGGGTATAACTTAAGTGAAACGGCGCCGTTTTGTCAATGACAAAACGGCGCCGTTTCACTTAAGTTATACTTAAACTTATATATATAATATATAATATATATTATATATGATGCGGGGCGGGGCGGGGGAAAAACGGACCGGGGGGGGGTCCGTCCCCGTCCCCCGCCTCCGCTGGGGTTAGCCTTTCCGGGCCGGGGGGCCCCGCCCCGGCCCTGACGGTGCGGATGACCCGCCCCGCCCTTTGCGGGGACGGGCCAAACGGGGCGGGGCAGCGGGTAACGGGGCCCCGCTGCCCACCCCTAATCTACAGAGCCTAAAGTCATTTTTGTTGATTTATATGAAAATATAATGCCAGGCAGAAATAATCATAATTTTGACATGAATGGTACTTGGACCTAATGACATCTCCTATCCCTCTAAATAAAGGATGGGAGGTGAGCTCACTGTTTCAGTACTGTGTTGTGAGTTCTTAACGTACTAAAATAAACTCTTTTGATTATTTAAACAGTTTCTGTGCCTTCGAATCTTCTACCTGTGAAATAGGAGCTTTTTAAAATATATATATATATATAGTAGTAGCTTTGTTAATAACTCCGGTGAAGTGAGCATAAGTATGTAGTAGTTATTTTAAGGAGTTGTTGCCATTGTCAATCTCTACATACATTGAGACGGAAATGATACATGACATGTTTAGTCTTTGACACTTCATATGATATTCGAAGCCCACATCTGTACCCTCTTAGAGGAATTCTCCTTTGATGCCATTATTATTATGTTTTGACAATTATAGTGAGCATATTTGACAATTCTATGCAGTTCCATTGTGAACAAAAAACTTGTGACTATTTCAGAGTCTTAGTTTGGAATTAAATAAGGATGACAACTTAGAAATTAAGGCTTTGCTTCCTAGTGGGCTTTAGTTATCAAGAGAATTAGCAAGGTTCTTACTTTGGTTGCTATAAAGTTCCAGTGAACATTTTAGTTATAAGAAAGAAGTTCCCATGAACATTTTTAGGATATTGGTTGCTGTTGCAGGTTCGAGATCTGGTTCATTCACGAAAGCTTAACCTCATCATTGAACCTGGGAGATCATTGATTGCAAATACTTGCTGCTTTGTTAATCGGGTAACTGGGGTCAAAACTAATGGAACGAAAACCTTTGTTGTGATTGATGGCAGCATGGCAGAACTTATCCGCCCTAGTCTTTACGGTGCTTATCAAGTAAGCGTCGAATTACTCTTTAACTTCTTGTCTTCAATTGTGTTAGTGTGAATTGAGGACAATGGGTATTTAACTTTAACGAGCTTATTTTCATTGTTTTGAGTGTATCGTCAAATGCTTTGATATTTGTACTTGAAAACATTGTTCAACATGTTGCAATTGATCAATAGGATGTTAGTTGTTCAACATGTTGCAATTGACTCGTCGGCGCATGGTTGCAGCATATAGAGCTGGTTTCTCCTGCAGCTGATGCTGAAATCTCAACCTTTGATGTTGTGGGCCCTGTCTGTGAGTCAGCAGATTTCCTGGGGAAGGATAGAGAACTTCCAACTCCAGCCAAGGTATTATTGTGCAGTCCTCTTAGCGGATTCTCAAATCTTTAATTATCTTAACTACTATATTCTTTTTCAGGCTTCAATCTAAAAAATCATGATTGTACTCTTTTACATTGTCTGATCTGAAGTTTCACTTTGCAGGGTGCTGGTCTAGTCGTTCACGATGCAGGTGCTTATTGCATGAGCATGGCATCAACATATAATCTTAAGATGCGCCCTCCAGAGTACTGGGTATGGAAGAATGACTTGTCTTCTCGTTATCTTCTACCACACATCTTTCTGTACAAACGATACCAGTAAAATTGCACTCCTAGTAACTCTTAGAAAGTGTAACTGCTTTTATTATCCCCTAGAAAGTTCAGATCTTTTGCCTCAATGAACTCCTATAAGAACATCTTGTAAATTGTAGATATATTTTTTGCTCTAAATTTTGGAATTCTTACAAGTTATATAAAGTTAACTCTTGGGCATTTTGTAATTGTTTTAGGTTGAAGAAGATGGGTCAGTAGTCAAAATCCGGCATGGGGAAACATTTGAAGACCATATAAAATTCTTTGAAGGGCTTTGATGGACACCATGGTTTGTCTGTAACTGCAGGTTAAGATATCTGTCAGCTGCTCTTAATGCATGGTTTGCTCTATTCCAGACTGGATGTTGATTTAAATATTAAATTTTCAGCCGTACATTATGCTTACAGCAGTCTTATTTGTGAACCTGTTATAATTTAGCTCTCTTGGGAGGAAACAGATCGTGTAGACTGTAGATGGTGATGTGCCTTTTGTATTCTGTTAGATGAATCAATTGATATGTATTTCGAGAAATATTCGACTTAATGTGATGAGTCACATCTAATTTACAATAAAAAAAATAAAAAATAAAAAATAAAAGTGTTTATATTATATATCAGTAATACATTTAAATTTTTTTATAAGATTTATTTTTTAAATTAAATTAAATTAAAGCCTTTTCAAGCGCTTTCAGATTGTCGCCAAAGCGGACGACTGTATAAGCTATGCGTTTTGTTTACCATTCGCGGATACTGACAGGTATCATGCTGTTGGCTGCTGTAATGGATTTCCCGCCTTCGCAGCAATAGCCAGCACGCTGCTTTTGGGCCCCACAGAAAGGCTGCAAAGCAAAGAGGTCTTCTTCTTTTCTTTTCTTTTTTAAATTTTTTTATTTAAGATATTGATATAAGTTTTTCTTTTGGCATCCAGTATTTGGGTTTTTTCTAAGTATTATATTTAAGTTTTTCATTAATCATTTATGACTTCTTTTGGGTTTTTTAATTTAAGTGTTTTCAGTCAATTTATTTATTTTTCATAATTTTAGGTATTTTTATTTTTAGTTTCCAAAACCTTTTTCATTAAATGACTTTATAAATCTGAGTTGACTTTATAAATGTTATGTTTCCATTAGAGGATAAATTAATTTAGTTGATTTTTTTTTTTTTTCCTAAAATTGTTAAAATCCCATTTTAAAATCAGACAACGCAAATCTTAAAAATAATTTATAAATTTTAAACAAGTCTAAAAAAATAATATTTATCATTTCATGTTATTTATTATTCATTTATCATCTCATACTGTAGCATTAAATTATTGGAGAACTCTTTATTATGTATGACTTATTAAACAATTATTTTATATCATGTAAAGAGTTAACTAAAAACATAATAATATAAGTTTTTCTTAAAAGAATAATCCACATCCTCGTAATTCAAGGCACAAAATTTAAAGAAAATTTTTATCTATTATCTTTTTTAATTAGAGTAATAATATATATAGTGATAGAATACGTAAGTATCATGCAGTCACGTTACAAAATGATAAGATTTATTATTTAAAAATTAATATTTTTTCATATGAATCTTATATTTATTTATATTTTAAATAATTACTAGATACTTTTACAATCATGACTATCATTATCATTTTTCTAATAATAATAATAATAATAATAATAATAGGAACCTTACACGATTTAAAAACATGATACATCGCAGTGGACAACTGTGTCATATTTAAAATAAAGGTTTTAAAAAAGAAAAAGGTGGGGGAACATGTTGGTGAATTTAGAGTTTTGTTACATATAAATATAGTCGTATATTAATCTGTATATCAATATTGATTTATTTATATTTGAAATTTAAATTAATAATATTTTTAATAAAATTTATTTTTTAATCAACCATATTATATTAATATATAAATTAATATATAATTATGTTTACAATTATACTTTCCCGTAAATTTATAGGAACAAGTTGTAGGCTTGTAGCCTTTGATGTTTCCAACGACGCCTATATTTTCTATTCGCAGTATATATAGGCTCGGCGACGGCGACATTCCGCGTCAACCGTGCTTTTGGATTTTTCTTTCCCCTCTATTTTTCACTTTTTCCCCTTTTTTCCCCGAGAGAGGGACAGAGAGAGCCCGGGGGAGAGAGTTTGTGAAAGCGGTTTTGGGTTTAGCTCCTGGTTTTCGCAGTCTCTTCCTCTTCTTTCTTCTTCTTCTTCTGCCAGTCGTCTGAGTCTCTCCGAAATGCCGCATAGCTGATAACCAACCACAAGTAAAGCACCCCTCCATTACCTTTTTACCCTAATTTTTCTCATCCCAAACTCCCTCACTCTCTCTCTCTCTGAGTGAGGATTTTGCGCTTCGTTCGAGATCGCCCGTTTACGTTTGGACATTTTGATGATTTTTTTTTCTCCTTTTTGTTAAACGATCTCTTTTCGTTTTCATTAAGATTGTGGGTTTGGTTGCTTTGTTTATTGATTGCTGTGTGTGTGCTGATCAATGAATGCTCCAATATATTTTATCATGACACTTTTTTAGTAAATTAGTAGGTTTTGCTTATTGTTTTAGGATTTCGATGAACGTTTGGTGGATTTCAACTCCCGATAAGCTTCCTCCTACTTTTCCCGTTCTTCGAATTCGCATTATCAGTCTAATTTTTCTTAGTATTTTTTACTAACTGGAGTATCCGATTCCTCTCTCTCATTCATCTTCTTCTTTACTTAATGCTAAAAATCCGATCTTTAGGGTTCGTCAGTAATTATTGTTTACAAATCGTGGGAGTTCTCTGTTATTTATCAGGAAATATGCTGTTTTTGGTTTGAATCATAGTGGGTTCCATATATTGTCTTCGAAGAATGACCTTTCCCTTGAAACCGTTCACCTTTTTTTCCTCTGGGTTGAATAACCGTTGCAATGACACCCATCCCAGGAAAAAAAGAATAGAAAAGAAAGAGATTTTAAACTTTTGAAATAGAAAAATTGAAGGGTTCTTTCGCATGTGTGCATATCTGTGACATGATCCCCTGTGTAAGCTGGGTACCGCTCGTCTATTTTTGTTTATACATTGCTACATTGGTTTGGTTTGATAAGAACTTAAATTTAAGAGGTTATACGTAGTATCGGAATTTCGATTGAATCAGGATTTTTGTTTAGTTGACCCAATTTAGACGATTTGGATTGCTTGGATTACTAAAAAAAATAATAATCGCTTTTAAAAAAAAAAAAAAAAGGTTGGATGATTTCCTTTGCATGCTCAGATGTTTCAAATTGGATTGGAATGCCCTGGACTTACCTATTTTGAAGTGCTTGCAGCGTTCTTCTCTCTTCAACGTTTCCGGACCTTGTTTGTTCGTTTGTCATGTTGTTCGGGTCGTTACTTTTCTGATTGGATCACAGTTGAGGGATGGTTTTCCATATATTTTTATTTTTATTTTTTCTAATGAATCTTTGTGATCGATTTTAGGTTCTCCTGCACTTCTGCAAAAGTTAGCAGTTCGGTCCTCGTTTTGAGCCATCGTCCTAGTGTCGTCAAATTTTGGCTCGATTATGGCTAGTGACTCTTCAATAAGCACTAATGGCCATGGTAATGGCAATGGCAATGGACAGACTAATCCACAGAGGACTTACCAAGTCGTTGTGTCTGCAACCCGAGAAATGGGTATCGGTAAGGATGGAAAACTGCCCTGGAATTTACCCACCGATCTCAAATTTTTTAAGGACATTACCACGAATACGTCTGATCCTGGGAAAAAGAATGCAATTTTAATGGGTAGGAAAACATGGGAGAGTATTCCCGTTGAAAAGCGTCCTCTTCCCGGTCGCCTTAATGTGGTTCTGACTCGCTCTGGAAGTTTTGATATTGCAACGGCAGAAAATGTTTTAATATGTGGAAGCTTGGCTTCTGCTTTGGAATTGTTAGCTGCTCCCCCGTATTGTCTGTCAATTGAAAAGGTGTTTGTGATTGGAGGTGGCCAGATATTGAGGTGTGCTTTTGTTGGTCATTATTGTATTGACGAGCACTTTTTTTTCCCCCACTATTGATCATGTTTATATACAGGGAAGCTCTCAATGCGCCTAGCTGTGATGCTATCCATATAACAGAAATTGAGGCTAGCATTGAATGTGATATATTTTTGCCTACGATTGATTCCTCTGTATTTCAACCATGGCACTCCTCCTTTCCCGTGGTGGAAAATAACATTCGATATGCCTTCACAACACTTGTTCGCGTGAGGAGTTCTGCAGTTGAATCCCTTCGTCAAAATGGTGATCTGGTCTTTGATGGTAATTCGGATTCCCCGAAGTTTGAGGTAAAGAATTTCTCGTTCTTGCCCAAGATGATCTTTGAGAGACATGAGGAGTATAGGTATCTTAGACTGGTTCAAGAAATAATTTCCGATGGCACTCTTAAAGATGATAGGACAGGGACTGGTACTCTGTCAAAGTTTGGTTGCCAGGTAAAATCTCAGATTATTAAGCAAAATTTCTTTGCTTCCATTTTAAATATATTTTGTTTACATACCGATGGCCTTCAATCGGTCGCACTTTTTCCCTTGTACTTCCACAGATGCGGTTCAATCTGCGCAGATCTTTTCCGCTTCTTACCACCAAGGCATGTGAATCTTTCTTATTAAGGAATAAAAAAAAAAAATGTGCAACCATTTGGTTGTACTGCATGTATTTCCTTTTTATCAGTAATTTTGATTAATGACGTGTTGTTGGTCACAGGCTTATTTTATTTAAAAACCAAAATTCTCTTTTTCATCTGGATAATAAGTTGATGCATGTTGTTATCATTTGGTTAATAGAAAGTATTTTGGAGAGGTGTTGTTGAAGAACTTCTATGGTTTATCAGTGGGTCGACAAGTGCCAAGGTGATAATTTCGTTATGAGCCTTTAATTTCTATGGCAAATTAAGTAAAATAATTTCATTTACCCGTGGTGTGCATATTTTAAATTGAGAATCTTCATCTATCTGATGAAGATGAGATCATGGTGAAATGGAATGTATTCATAGAGGTTGGCTTAATGACAGGTCCTTCAGGAAAGAGGCATTCATATATGGGATGGCAATGCTTCCAGAGTCTACCTTGATGGGCAAGTATTGAATTACGATATGAATAAAAACATCTATGGTCATTTGCATCTATCATGTGTGCTCTGTGGCTTGTGCATATAGCTTATGTTGTTCATTGAGTTTTGTATTTATCTTATTTGCCTGTTTCCAGCATCGGTTTGATAGACAGGGAGGAAGGCGATTTGGGACCTGTATATGGATTCCAGTGGAGACACTTTGGTGCTCGGTTAGGAGGATTCAACTTTTTCTGGTTTCATCTTGTGGATTAATCTAAGAAAATTAAATTTCACCAATTTACTCATCCATCTAACATTCTGCAGGTATACTGACATGCATGATGACTACTCTGGCCAAGGGTTTGATCAATTGTTGGATATCATTCACAAGATTAAAAATAATCCTGATGACCGACGGATAATTCTCTCAGCATGGAATCCTTCTGATCTCAAATTGATGGCACTTCCACCTTGCCATATGTTTGCCCAGGTTTGTAGTGAAGTAGTACGTACAACTCTCTTTTTCTTAATTTCTCTTTGTTATTGAGTACATCCTCTTTCTCTTTGCAGTTTTACGTGGCTAATGGCGAATTGTCATGTCAAATGTATCAGCGCTCTGCTGACATGGGCCTTGGCGTGCCTTTCAACATTGCATCTTATGCTCTCCTGACATGCATGATTGCTCAAGTTTGTGGTATGCATTTTAACAGCAATCAGTTTGTTTTTACATGTAGATGAATGAAAAGAGTTTTTGATACTGCATGTGATGGTAAATGTTAAGTACATATGAGGTTCTGAGAATCAATTCACGGATGCCTGACTATGTGATGGTTCCCTGAACATTCAATTTCATGGTTTATCATTCACTTCTATAGATCAGATTAACTGATGATGTGTATTAGGATTGGATATATCACAATTGCTTCAAAAAACTCTTCATACAGTTTCGGAGAGATCTATTTTCTTGGCTCTACTATTTAAATTAATATTAACTTTATTTGACCTAATATTGGGGGTTTTCTTAAGAATCGGTTGTAATTACCATCTGTCTTTTACAGATCTCATTCCAGGTGATTTTATCCATGTTTTTGGGGATGCTCATGTTTACCGCACTCATGTCCGACCTCTGCAGGAGCAGCTTCAGAATCCCCCTAGGCCTTTTCCAGTATGTGTAATAATGTTCGGCCAAGATTTTGGTGACTTGATTTTAATTTCATCTTGAAATATAATGCTGGTTGGGAAAGGGTATGGTTTTTGCTACTTTTTTTTTAACATTATTTGCCCCATCACTTCTAATGCAGATTTTGAGAATCAATCCAGAGAAAAAGAACATAGATTCTTTTGTGGCTGGTGATTTCAAACTCATAGGTTATGATCCTCACCAAAAGATAGAAATGAAAATGGCGGTATAGCCATATTGCAGAGGTTCTCAACTAGATGGCCTCTTCTTCCAGGCAGTACTTCCCCTAGTTTTTTAGGCAAGTGTATGGTTCTCTGTTTTTTTGTTTTCTGTCAAATTTTCAAAATGCCCCCATGATGGCTTGCTTCTCGAAGTCCACGGCGTGTCCACACCATTGCAATGAACATGTTCTCATCATCTAGTCAGCGCGTGTTGTGGTTTATAGTCTAAGTGTTGTCTATGGTCTTCTTGCAATAGCAATCTCCATGATACATCATGCTCGATGCTGAATGGTGCTAGCAAATGCATTTATTAAGTTTTTATTGTATTTTATCATGTAAGACTGATGTTAATGCGCTTTATTTCTGCATTCCTTTACCTCTACCACAATGAGTAGGAACTGATGGCTTTCTTTCTATGATGTTTCAGGCACAACTGTTGGAGGTTTATGTTACTTTGTCAGGAAAAAAAATGTTGGAGATTTATGTTGATACTGAATTCTATACGAGTTTTATTTATTTATTTTAAATATACCTTAAATCTTTGGAGATGCAGTAAGAGAGAATCCTTTTAGTTCCACAGAGTTTGGGGGTTCTAAGGTGATTTAGATTATGTTAGCTTCTGGGTTTTTAAGTTTATTTTTCTCTTCAGCTTGGCCATCACTTTCTTCATAGCTGCAAATACTCTGGTCCTATGCTAGAAAGTAGCCCGAGTTTAAAATACAGTAATATCTTCGCTTTTGTTGTTAGAAGCAACCCAAATTGCTATCATAGGTAGTGATTGCTGTGCTTGCACTCATTAAAAGATTGTAAAAGTAGATTTCAGAAACTGTTATCCGCATATCCAATCCTTAAGGAATGCATTTCCTGAAACTTTCCATTACCCATGTGCTTGTCGGGAAATGGCATCTCCCAAAAGGAATCTTGTTCACAAGGATTAGACACGGGAGTCTTACAAATTTCAAGCCAAAGTTTGGGAGTATTTAATCGAAAGCAACTGTGGTGTAAATTTTCCATTGTATGTTTGTGCTTGTCGGGAAATGGCATCTCCCAAAAGGAATCCTGTTCACAAGGATTAGACAAGGGAGTCTTACAAATTTCAAGCCGAAGTTTGGGAGTTTTTAATCGAAAGCAACTGTGGGGTAAATTTTCCATTGCATGTTTGAAAGAGTAATGTCCACACACTGTAACATCGGAGTGGAACTTGGAAGTAGAAAACTGCTACATTCTTTTAGTAATTTTAAAGTACAACAGAGTACTGTTCTTCCCTTCGAAGCCTTTGCTGCCGGGCAATGAAAGCCTCCACCCTGCGCTGGAATTCCTCTTGATTAATTTCATCCTCAGTATTTGAACTCTTCGTCGTTCTGTCACAAGAGTAGGAACTCTTCCTGAGTTTTTCTGTATCCCGACGATGTGGTACAGGGAGTGATTTCTCACCAAAGCCTCTATTTGAGTTCTGCAAGTAACTTTGAACCCTCCGGTAATCCTTAACCTTAACTTTACTATCGTATGTGCTATGCTCTTCAAGGCACCGGGTCACATTTGAGTGAACTCTTTGAATTTTTTCACTTTTCTTAAAGAACTCTTCGTAAAGATCAAATTCGGAAGTCTTTGTGGTAGAATCTCTAGTCGAAAGCTGGCCAGACTTAGCGAAAAGAGTGATGACTATAATGTTTCCGATGACAAACACGAAGCGAGGACTTGCCAGGGTGATTGTCACGTTTTGGAAATACCCATCGGAGTTCTTGAAAGCAAGTGGGAGTCGCATGGAAAGCCTAGAAATCAAGACAAGAAAAACGCATACCTTGATTATCAGGCATATGTTTGTGATCTTTTGAAGCTGGCGATGCCTTTGCATCGCGTTGGCCTGCTCAACTTTGATGTTGTAGAAATTCAATGAATCCATTCGAATATAGGACTTGAAAAACAAAGGACTGAAAGCTCAGTTTAGTTTTTCTTTTTCTTCTTTGATTTGCGCAGCTTTCACTCAAAAGGGAATTGAGTTTTCATGGAAGCTTCCTTAGCTACTGTTTGTCTGAACAGAGAGAGGACAAAAACTGCTTCCATCATGGAAGAGAAGAGAGCAGCAGATTTGAGGTTTGGGAGCATAGACACAGTTAAAAGGCAGCCCAAATCAAATAGAAATAGTTGGACAGAGGAAACAAGATTAGAAGATGCTCTACTCTCTTTGCCCAATTGGGGATAATTATGCTATTTATAGGGTGTAGAATATAGATACCTTTCACTTTTCCCTCCATTTGTTTCCTTTATTTTTTCTTTTTCTTTAAGATCTATTTACTTTTAGTTCAAACATGGAAATTGTGGACGTTTGTACCTGTACCACTCTTCAAGTGTCTTTATGGCATGTATTTGGTTATCGGATTCCTCTCTCTGTTTTTCAAATTTCTTAACAAAAAAGAAAACATGTCATTGTAGTTCAAATCGATATGATTGCCAAAGGAGGCATCCAATAGAATGCAGAAACTACAATTGATATTGACTTGGCAGCCTTTTAGTTATAAAGGCTACCCAGATTGCAAACATTGAGTGGACAACCAGACACCAGCATCACTACCAGATCCATTTCTTACCTAGTAAGAAAAACAAAAAAAGCCTAGCAACCATGCAACACTATATTTTTCCTTTTTTTCTTTCTTTCAAACTTTCACCTTTATTTAGCAGTCGGTTACACTGCTTTTCCTTTTCCTTTTTCTTTTTCTTTTCATTTTTGAACAAGAGAATTAATTTACTCTGATGCTTCTTCTTCCTAGAACCCACCAATGATCGATAGTGCGGCTTTTTTATCCTTTGCTTGTCTTCTTCTTCTTTCATTTTAGTTGAGACCCTGAATTATATACTGAGATAACTAAAAGAAGTTACTGTTCTTAACATCATATGAATTTGCAGTCGAATAAGTGGGTGTGAAATACCCTTTTACTACTAAAATATTACTCGATAATAAGATAAATTTAAGCAATATTAAGGTGATTATAGCTTATTCTATCTATCTTCTTCCCTTTTTTGTGTTCTCGACAAAAGAGGATAAGAGACGGGTGGTTCGACAATATTAACATTCTGCACTCGTTGGCTTCTGAATATTTATTATCTTCTTCCGAAGTGACGGAGTCTGCAAATTTTAGGTGATAGACAAAAACCTTTAAAGAAGGCCAGAAGTGTACTAATGCTTCTACTCCTTGGTGAGATTTTAGGACATTTGTCTTCTTTAATTAACAAAGAAGCTTAATGCTTTCGGGCTTTATATATGGAGACTGGGAGAGTACTCTCATTGAGAGAAGGGAAAGCAAGATAAAATATATATATATATATATATCAGTGCTGGCAAGAAAGAAGTAGACGAAGAGAACATACCGCAAGTGGGTCATCCAGAGGGTAAAGATGATGATATTTCCAGAAGGAAGTGAGAAGTGAACCCAAGTGATCTTACCCCATGAAGTTATTGTTAGAAAAAATTAGATCGAGTGTACAGCAAAAGCATTTATCTCGAGAGCGGTAAATCTTATATCTGATACGGATTCATTGTTGTTGTTAATCTGAAATCATTTTCATCGATACTGGAGCGTGTAAATCTTAAATGTGAAATATTTGAGAAAGATTGGCGGGCTTTTAAAGGACAGATTGGCTGGCTTTCAAAGGACAGTTCATTCACAAAACCTTTCAATTCATATTCTATCGTTTAATTATTATAATTTTTTCATATTTTCAAACAAAATAAAATAAATAATTTATTTTTTTGAATTCCAAAACAAAATATATATATATTAAAAATATATATTTTAATGATATTTTATTTAATTTTTAACTTTTATCTTAATTCATCTCATCTCATCTATGCAAACAAATAAGATTATATTGAACCATAATTAGACCTGACATGAAAAGCCAAGGCTGCTCCCACTGTGTGCCCCCATTCCTACGGTTATGTTATCTCATGATAGTGTTCTAAATATTGATCAGTTAATCCCAACATGAGTTCTAACATAAATACTGAGCTTCTCAATTTTTTGCATACTTCTCATATCACTATTAGGGTTAAAAGACTTATCTTAGTTAAATGGATTCCGCCTCCTTTAAGCATTCTTAAACTGAATATTGACGGTGTCTCAAAAGGTAATCCTAGACCTGTTGGTTGTGATGGTGTTTTATATTCTAATAATTGCTCTATTATTGCTGGTTTCTTTTGTGTTTTAGGTGTCAGTACTAAAACTTTTGTAAAATTATCTACATTAAGAGTTGGTTTAACTTTGTGTTATAAGCTGAACATCACTAACCTGATTGTTGAGACTGAGTCTCTCATTATGGTTAATTGGCTCACTAAAAGCTCATCTTCCCCCCCTAATTATTCAACTATTTGGGATGACATTTTACAGATCAACAATGATTTTTCTTTCAATATTATTCATATCTACATAGAATATAATACGATAGCAGACAGTCTAGTAAATTATGGTGCAATAGAACAATATAAAATTTTCATCTTTATTTCAAGAGAATATCTTATAACCGGTTGGGCTAATAACCCTAGAATAACAGCCCCTAATTCTGTGATGACACATAGACATCACACCATATGTTTCATGTGGCCGCATTTGAGAGAATTGGAAATTCACATTCATTACCTGGACATCCCTCGCTTGCACCCCTCGCACCGGACCCTCACATGAACCCTCGCTGACATGACCACCCCTTGCATTGCTCGTAGCCGTCGTACCCCTTGAACTGCTCGTAGACCACAGCTTTTGGCCACACCCAAAAGAACACCGTCTCCAACAACAAGGTTACGACCAATCTAGTTTCTGTGAGAGTGAGGTATTGGATTGGATGAAATCGAAATTATCGGATGCATACGACTTAAGAGCAAGGGAGAGAGCACGCATGAAGATGAAGAAAGAGGACACGGTGAAGCTGATCAACGCTGAGGGTTTCAAATTCGTGGTCGATAACGAAGCCACCATGGTTTCTCTGGCCTCACTCTCTCTCTCTCTCTCTCTCTCTCTCTCTCTCTCTCTCTCTCTCTCTCTCTCTCTCTCTTTTCCCCTTTTTAAACTTCTTTCCAGACCGAATACAATTAGGGCTGCCATCCCTTTGCTTCACCGTCATGAAATGGGGAAATCGAGTTGATGAAATGCGTTCATCATTGAGTTCTTTGTTTTTTCTTTTCTTTTTTTTTTTTGGTTCGTTTGGCCTTTGATGGTGTGGTTTTCATAAGGTGCTCACCACTCTTTTCTTTTTCTTTTTCTTTTTCTATTTTTTGGATATGAAAAAAATGAGATTTTTGTGTTACAGTGGTACTGGGTGCTATTGGTGGTGGTGTTAGGAAGAAATTGTGCTCTATTTTTTATCCTAAAAAATAGAGGTTTTTTGGGCGGTTGGGACACAGCGTCTGGGCTATTTTCATGGTGGTTCAAGGTTGGCTACGGAGGTTAGACGTGGGGCTTCGTGGTAAAACTGTCCTTACGATGCCATGCAATGCTTGGTTGTCTCATGGTGCGGCGGTTTTTTTTTTTTAGGTGGCAAGGGTTGGTGGCGCATGGTGGGGCTTTGGGGGTGGGTTAACGTAGGCTAAATGGAGTGCACTTTCTCTCTATGTATGTGTGTGTGCAGTGGCTTCCAAATTTGGGATTGATGTGGATGGAGGGGCTATTGTGGGTTTTATCAAGCGGCGTGGAATTGAGATGGCGTCGGACTGGTGGTTCCGGCCCAGATTGGTTATTAAAAATAAATAATTTTATTTTATCTCATTTAATCATTATAATTTTTTTAAATTTTTATACAAAATATAATAAATAATTTAATTTTTTCAAATCTCAGTATAAAATTAATATAAAAAAATTATATTATAATAATATTTTATTTATTACTATTTAAAACATTTCATTTCATCTTAACTATGTAACCAAACCTAACAGCACGAGTGTAATGTAAACGAATGTAAGGTAAATTTGATGTAATTTTTGAAATGGCAGCACGAGTGTGGAACGCTATTAAACAAAATAAAATAAAATAACTCGACCGCTTAGAAACGGAACTTTTATTTCAGAGCATTGCTACTCATAAGCCCCATACACCACACACCACATATTTTTTATTTTTTTAAATTTTTTTACATTTTTTTTTAGATTTATTCTTTTTAAACTAATTCAATTTTTCTATTCATTATTCATATACTAAACATTTGATAAAATAAAAAAATAAAAAAATTTAAAAAAATGGATGGTGTGTGGTGTATAGACTTATGAGTAGAATTTTTCTTTATTTCAACTCCCCAAAGTATATGATTGCTCGATACACCCTAGATCGTGCAGGTATTTCTACTATTAGGCATTAAATATTATCAACTTTTACCTTATTTTTTTGTACCATCTATTTAAGATGAGCGGTGCTATTCTGTCGTTCTTTTTTACTGCACGGTCATTTTATTTTTTTTTAATTTTTTTAATATATTTAAATATTTTTAAAAAATATAAAAAAAAATACTAATATATTTAAAATTATTTTTTTAATTATTAAATAAAAAAATTTAAAAAATAATTTGTGACCAACGGTAACTTTGAAGGGGCACGGGAAGAGTACATCACAGCATTTCCCATACAAGATATCTATTTCTTTTACGAAACTTGGGAGGTTCTGTCTGTCTTAATTCGATTGGTTTTTGGCATGCAGACAAAGATGCCAGCCTGTAGATGAAAATGCCAGGAAGGCTAGTTTTTGGGTGGTTTTTCTATTTGCTTCGTGCTTTAGATTTTGGAAATATACCTTAGGCAACTTGGCGTACTGGAAGCATCTGAATTAGCATATAACAGAACATGGAATACCTTTTTATCCAGAGAAAAGCGTCTGATCTAGTATTTATATATCCTCTTATACGCATATCCGATCTCTAAGACACGTGTATTTCATGAAATATTGCATCAAGCATCTGCTTTTGACAAATTATTTATGATATCTGATAAATATTCAAGGGCACATATGAGGGAGATATTAATATACATGCACAGTTACGTCGGAATTGAAGTGAAATGCTTCACGTTCTTGAGTAATTCTATGGCACTCTTCTTCCTTACGAAACTTTTGCTGCTGGGTAATGAAAGCCTCCACCTTGAGCTGGAACTCCTCGTTGCTTATTTCATCCTCTGGACATGAACTTTTCGCCATAACCTCATCGGAAGGACCGGTAGTCTTGCTGCATTTCTGTGTCTCCGAACGTCGGAGTACTCGGATTGATTTCTCACACAACCCACTGTTTGAATTTTGCGAGAAACTTTGAATCCTCCGGTAATCTTTAAATGTACTCTCATCAGATACGCTAAGTTTGCCGACGTACGGGGTCATATCTGGGTGAATTCTCTGTTTCTTTTCACTGTTCTTGATGAACTCCTCGTATAGATCAAATCCAGTAGTCTTTGCTGCAGAATCTCGAGCTGAAAACTGCCCCGACTTGGCGAAAAGAGTGAAAATTATAACGTTTCCGATGACAAACACGAAGCGAGGACTGACCAAGACAACTTTAACCTCATGGAAATAGCCGCTGGAGTTCTTGACAGCAAGCGGGAGTTGCATGGAAAACCTGGAAATCAAGACCAGGACAATGCATACCTCAATTACCCGGCACAGGTTTGCGATCTTTTGAAGCTGGCGATGCCTTGACAACGCTTTCGCCTTCTCAACTTTGATTTTGTAAAAATTGATCGAATCCATTCGAGTACAGGATTTGAGAGACAGAAGGGCTTTGTTTTTCAACTTTCACTCGAAAGGTTGAGACTTCATCAAAGCTTCATGAGCAACCATTTGTCTGAACAGAGAAAAGAGAAAAACTGCTTCCATGGTCGAAGACAATACGGCAGATTTCAAGTTTCGAAGCATAGGGAACTTCAGAGGCAGCCACGGTTTCAGGGGGAAAATAGAGAAAGGTTCGGTGGGCAGAGAGAATAGAGTGTCTCGGTTTGTTCGCCAGGGGATGTTCTTTGAAATGGTTTGTGTTGATTTTTATAGGCTCTAAATTTACTCTAAACTTCCCTTTCTTCTTTTCCATTTTTCTCAAAAATCTTTTATAAAAAAGTAATTTTACAAATTAATAACACATCTCGAAAGACAGCATCCAACTACTCCTACTCATTTAGAATGATGTCATCCCAATTATATCATCTAATATACTATCAAAATATTACTAATAATGTTACATGCAGTTTTAGAATATGTAAATACTGTGTAATTATTTTGAAAAAAAGTGAAATCCACGATTAAAAAGTTAATTTTTTTTTATATAGATTCCATATTAATTTTTTTTTTCAAAAAGATTGTACACCACCTGCACAACTACGACTGTAGATATCATTTCTCAAATATTAGACTACCTAAAATATATCATCACAATGATATATGTAAAATTGAAGATAAAAATAACTTTTTTGAGTATTGCTACATCTGCAAATGAATGATACAAAATAATCATACAAACTGATGTAATTTTATTTGATTTATTATATCTATTTTATAATTTGATAAATCACATTAAATCACATCAGTTTTTAAGATTATTTTTATATAATTTATTTCTAGCTGAAGTGTTAAAATTGTTCAAATCGAACAAATTATTTCTTTAATTTTCCTGACGTCAGAATATGCAAATTGAGAGCTATTTGATTGAACCAATGCACTTTGTCGCTTTGGCTAATAGCATTTATCCAGAAAACCGAATAGAATAAATTCTCCATCCCTGGTTTTGGGGTAAGAATATGGTTCGTGTTTAACTTGTATACCAAGAAAACAAATTAGGTTAATTATACATCTAATATAATGCACTCTGCTTTTATGCATGATATGGTATTTAATAATTAGCCACTATTTATTATATTATATTTATGGATCAAGTATTTGATACAATGTCAAATAATATTAAAATGATGACGATAATAATTATTTTTCTTTAAACATACTACAAATTTTACTAAGTATTCACCAATAAAAAGCTACATCAAAATAAAAATAATAATAATTATTTATATATTTATATATATCAGAAAATCTATTTGCAATCTTTAAATATGAATTGCATGTGCAAGCCCTTTATTAAATGAGAAAAACATCATTTTAAAATAGATATTTTTTTAATTTTAAAAAATTTTAAAAATAAAATTATCTAAACCTGCATTTCAGTTCTCAAATAGAAATTATACGTAATATTGCTCTATATATATATATATATATTAAATAGCTTTGATTAGTTTGAGTTGCTTAATTCGGGGTCTAGAAGATGAATCAATTATAGATTAAGCTCTCTTTATCTCTCTCTTCCTTTATATAAATATATATATATATATATATATATATATATATTTCTATAGGATTGGGTTTATTCTTATCATATATGCTTCTTCCAATAGACCAACCCCTCTAAGCTGCTGCTTCTTCTTTTGCTTTTGATTGAGATGAATGCATGATTGGTACCAAATACGCGAAAGTAACACGGTTTTTGTCTTCTGATTGAAGATTCACTGCACGGTTTTTGTCTTCTGATTGAAGATTCACTGCAACAAAATGTTACTTTCCAAGCCATTGAGTTATTTAATTTCATTCTTCAAACCAAAATGTTAGGCCCCTTTTGGTCGTAAGATTCGGCTCAAATCAGTTCAGTTTAATTTAATGTTTAGTTGAATCTAATATTTAAATACTTAATTCTTAAATTACTAAATTTATCTCAATTCAAAACCTCCATATATGTGAAACATATAATTTTTTTTAACTAAACACGTCTTTATACGTAAGACTCACAACCTATTTTAAATTTTTATAAATAGTACTAAACTCATTTTAATATCTAAACACATATAAACTCATTTTAAATAATTCACACATACCTCATTTCATCTATTTAATTCGTTACTATTTATAAAGAATTCAGATCAGTTCAACCCAACATCCAAATGCAGCTTAAGAATTTAATGAATTCTTTATAGTAAAATATCTTCAAAATTCTAGAAAATCCCAATACTCTTTATATGGATGCTAAAAACACAAGGAAAATGTTCAAGTTATTACAAGCATTAAGAAATTAGTGACACATCACCCATACAGTAAATTTTGATTGGACTCGTGTTTTTATTATACTTTGAATTGTATGTAAAATCTATATTTTAAAATTAGCAGTCTAACTTTATCAACTCAAAAATGTGCCCATTAAGAAAATGATATAAGAAGTCTTGAATCTAAATTTCTATAACATGATATTAAGAAAATTAAATTCATGTCCATTACCCTAATTTTGTAAAAAAATATATATATATATATATAGTATTTTGAATAAAAGAAATTCCAACTGTATGCATAATAGACATATATAAAATTTATATATTCACGTGAATTTTTATCGTTAGCTATATGTATACGTATAATTTTGTAAAATTTAATGTACAGATGGGAAAATAATATTATCCTAGCAATGCTACGTATAATTGTTATTTAAAAATTATAGTACAGATCTAAATAAATTTATTTTTAAAATTTATAAAAATATTTTTTTTAAATAATATTTTTTTAATTTAATAAAAAATATGTATAGCAATTGCAAATAGAATTTCTCTTCTGTCATCCTACGTCCCTACTACGCAAAACAATATAGAAAAATATAGTTGTAAGTATAATTGTGCACTAATCTGTACGCTAATATGATGTGATTGATTAAAAAGTAAATTTTATTAAAAACAGTGTTAATTTAAATTTTAAATATGAATAAATCAGTATTGGTATACAGATTAGTGCGTGACTGTACTTATATGAAGCAAAACTCAAAGAATATTGATATGAAGAACGGCGTCGTTGGGAGATGGGTTTTCTTTTTCATATCATCGAAACCCTAGTTGTATAAGTGCCTCCGCTCTTCGTTTGCTGCACACAGCCTCTTTCTATCTCTTGCTCGCTCTCTTCGTCTCCGCGATCCGGTCCGATGGTATGCATCACCGTACTCGTGTTTTTCCGATGGATTCATCGTCATCTGTTAAGTTCCTGACTGCATCGCTCTAACAGTGTTCGGTTTTTTTCCCGTGACAGGCTCCAAAGAAAGACAAGGCTCCTCCACCCTCCTCCAAGCCTGCCAAATCTGGCGGTGGGAAGCAGAAGAAGAAGGTTTGATCCACCCTAATTAGTAGCCGCCGTTGGCTTATTTTATTTTATTATAGCGAGTGGGTGAAGTAGTTTGATGAACATTAGGTGGAGAGGCGAAAAATGGGTGTCTGATAACATGTATATAGTTATTTATTTATTTATTCGGTGGTAAAACAGAAGTGGAGCAAGGGAAAGCAGAAGGAGAAGGTGAACAACATGGTGCTTTTCGACCAGGGTACCTATGACAAGCTCCTCTCCGAGGCTCCCAAATACAAGCTTATCACCCCCTCCATTCTCTCCGACCGTTTGAGGGTATCCCCTTTTTTCTTTAAAGAAAAATTAGTGTCGTTTTGTTTTTCTTCGACGTTGCGGCGTGAATAATTAGTTCATAAGAAACTTTGTATTTTTTTTTTTTTTTTACAATTAGTGGGAATGTAAAGCAGGTAGGCTATTGTTGTATGTGAATATGAGATATAATCCGTTCAATCATGGATTAAAAATCACTGGGAAAGTTAAATAATTTACTAGGAACAAAATAGCTGCCTCCGCGACAGTCAGTTTTTAATTGTGTTAAGATTACATTGTTCATCGGGAGAATCCCTATCTGAGACATAGGTGCTGGTGGGCAATTTTTTTTGGGGGGGGGGGGCGGGAGATGTAGTATACAAACAAACATGTCCTGCTAGTTTGATGCTTTCTACAAGGTTATTATGATTGATTGTGGGTGAGTGTGCAAGGAAAAAAGTAAAAGAAAGAGAAGCTAACATCAGCCATTCTTAAAATTCCTGTGCCCTTCGTGGGTGGTAGGTCTGTACCAAACCTCTGTGGAAGAGAGGAGTCTACTAGGCTGTTAGTACATTGTTAAATGGCTGAGAAGTTGGATTCAATATGATGAGGAAAAGCTCCTTTTGTTGAAGGAGTTATGTAAATTCTTCGATAGATCATAGATTAACAAGGCAATTTTTTATTCTGCAGTTGTGATTATTGTGAAAATTTATATCCATGTATGATTTTGTTAGATTTCAATTTTTTATAGATTGTATGCTTATAGTTTTTCTTTTATTTGTGTGTGTGTCATAAGATAAATTCTCTTCTTTTTTTTCTCTTAGTTTTTTGTTTTTATTCGTTCCTCAACTCATTCTGTTAAAAGGAGGTTTCTAATCATATAAAACTTTCAGGTATATTCATATCTTTACAGTTTGATAAAAGAAAATGTGTACTTTGAATAATTTTCTAGCTGGTAGATATCTAGTACGCTTTCTACTCAATGCTTACACGGTCAAGGCCTAGGCTATTGATAGGGTCTTCAACTTAGTTTTACGTGAGTGTTTGCTTGCAAAGTTGACAAGGATGTCTTAAGTTACGTGAGAGTTTCTTTGGCTCTTGCCTATGCTTATGATCAATAAAATCGAATTTACCGATTAAAATTTACCTTGTATTCACCCCTAACTTCCATCTGTAACTAGGTATTCACATTCGTATACTTCCTGTATACTTGGACTATGACTAATTCTTGATTTAATAAAACTTTATTTTTACTTATTAAAAAGAAAGTTTACAGCTACTTTTACTTGTAAAAGAAAGTCAACAGCTACGTCCTTTTAATGTACTCAACACCGTCCGCTTTGCTCCTTTCTTTCTTCTTCTTATTTTCTTTATTTTTTAATATGTGTTCTTTATATTTAATTTGTCTCATTTTTGTATGGCTGGCACAGATTAGTGGATCACTTGCAAGGAGGGCTATCAGGGAATTAATGGCGAGAGGTTTGATTAGGATGGTTTCTGCACATTCAAGCCAGCAGATATACACACGGGCAACAAACACCTAATCTTTCTTCCCGGTGGTTTGGTGGTTTTATGTAGTGTTTTTGAGTTTGGCAGCTTTTATTATTTCTAATGTTATGACACATTCATTCTGGGTCATCTTCTATCTGCTAGAGTGAGTACATTAGCTTAGTTTTAGACTATCTGCTATCTCCGATTTAAAAAAAAAAAAAGAAAAGAAAAAAGTTATGGATCATCTGCTATCATTTAATCGTGATCATATGGAGTGATGGAGACTTTTATATCCGTGTTTTTCTTCAGAATAGCATCAATTCGTAAAATGGAAATTTGATGTTGATGCTCATGACCTTCGACATCGCAGGCTGACTGACTTGTGCCCTTTTGTAAGCCTAGGGCTAGAGTGCCAAAGAGTAGGTCTATTTGCAAGCTCCTTTATATTAATGCATTGTTGATGTGAGTTTGTTGTAGCAGTTCATATAAAAAATTTATTGATATTATTAACTCTTTTTATGAATATAAGTGGCGAGCTATGTACCAAGCTTGCAAATAGAATCTCTCAAGAAATATGAAGTTTTTATTAGATTAAATACTATTGTAGCAGAAACGATTATCACTTGGAATTAAATTACTTCTGGAATGCCGAAGGAGAGATAAAACAATAATAATAATAGAATGTTTATCTAACCGTTTAACCAGCCGCTGTGTGACGCCCATTAAAAGAAAAAGAAAAAGAAAAAATAACTACTACAGGCGGTTCTGGAGAATCTCATTCTGGCCTATTTATAAAATTATAAGTCTCTTAGGAAACAAAAATTTTATATGTAGTTATTTTAATGTATCTTTTTATGCATTTGATTAATATGATTAATTGTGTATTAAAAAAAATTAATCTAACAATAATATCAATCAAGTATATCGGAAGTATGTAAAAATGATTATGAATGTTAGATGTTGCATTAGGCCCCGTGAAAAGCAAGAAACAAGTCCTCAGTGTATCCTTATTTTACCATGAGTAATGTTTATTATAGATGTGATCGTTTTGAAAAACAATAAAATTTATTAATAAAAAATTAATTTTTATTTTATAAAAATTATTTATTTATTTATTTTTTTAAAATAATCACATGATATTTATATACTGTAAGTATTTTTTTGTTTTAACAAAGTCTACTATTAATAGAAAGCCATCAAAACAAACTAATGGCCCCCATCATTTCCCTTTTACCATTGTATGAAGCTGTTTCTTCTATTTTTTTCTCCTCTTTTCCGACCAATAATATAATAATATCTTTGCGTTTATCATTCTTTCACTAGTACTTGTTTTGTTCTATCAGGGGGGCCACATGCTTGATAGATAGATTGATATTCATGGCTCTTAACTCTTAAAAACCACGGTCTACTTCTATTCTGGGCCCACCATCAAGTGGGCATTAGATTAATTAAATTGCGAGAGAAGTCCAAGAGACAATTTGTTCGATGGATCAGTGCACAATTGCTGTACCATAAAGACAGGTGTACGGCGTATAAACTCAACAACTACGTAAAATCACATGGGGTCACTTGTCTGTCAATCATTAGTAGTGTAGTCGAAGAAATCATCAACCCTCGTATGTTTGGACGTTTCCCAGATTGTTATGCCCATGCCATGACAGATCAACCACCAACTCACAATTCGTCCATCAATTACTTAATCCCTTAGTGTACTGATCAAAGTTTTAATTAAGAATATTCTACGTATCAGAATCTTTCGATTTAAATTATATTAATTTTAATAAAATTTAATTTTTAATCATTCATAATCTAACATATATTTATACTTTTAACTTGATTTTTCTTTTATATATATATATATGCGCGCGCGCGGGGGGTGTCGGCTCTGTCATGCTTTAAATCTTTATTTGTAAGTATATATGAAGGAGGACAAACGCTGGCATCACAAATTGAAATTTTTTTAAATTCAAATATGATAAACAATTTTTCTTACAAATGGGTTAGTGCCATTGTGTTGTTCTCCATGTTGAGTTGCAAGCAAAAAGATTATTTATTATTATATTTCTAATGCAGCAGTTGGTAGAGTTGATTGCTGTGAACTTCTTTTGTTACTGGAAAATCAATTGCGTTGGCTTAGCCATTGATTAAGCAGTAACTGTGACTGCTTTTAGAGAAATAATGGAGCTTGATCTGCTGCTTACACAAGATTTATGTACAGGGGAATGACCTTTGGTCTTAATTTCATCGTATATAATTATAATTTGATATTGATGGGGGGCTCTTAGTGTCGGTAGGGACAGGTCTTGTGTAAAGAGAACCGTCCATGGGGTTAAGTGGTGGTATATGTCTGAAATCTAGTGGAGAGTAATAGACAATATGGACATGATTGAAGAGTCTACTCGTTTGAATCTGTGTTTAATGGGCCCCATGACACATATGGCCTCTGCAATGATCTTCGCAGGAAATCTGAAGAGAAATATCTCTGAAAATTAATCGAAAACATTTGCCAGGGTGATTGTTATCAACTTGGAATTGCTATAAAGATGACTGCAGGTGATTAGATAGAAAACGATTTTCATGTCTTGATGCAAACTTCCAAACCCAACCAAGAAATGAATGACGAATCATGAGATTGCAACCGACAACTGAACCAAAGAGGTTGGTGTCCTCATGGCATTAACGCCAGAAGCGGCTATCACCGTGGAAATTGAAGAGGAATCGTGAAGTAGTCTCTTTTGTTACAGCTGCAATCTAGACTCCATCTAACATATTTACACCTCGATTCAACTAGGTTTTGTCACACAAATATGGCAATATATTATATTTACATCAATAACTCCCATTCGGCGAGTGTCACAGACGCACAGTAATGGGGTCTGTCTAATCATATAGGCTTCTGGAGCCTCATTTTTGGGGTGGACATCTCCACTTCTTTGCTCATGACATGAACAGATTTGGTCCGATTTCATTTTCCCGTTTGGGAACATGATTGTACTGTTTTTGGAAATTATGGAAATAGCTCAGCTTCCCCATCAAAACCGTACCAACTGCAGACTAGAATTTGCATGAGACTAGAACAAGGTTTAGATCCTGCCTGTATGCGACGTGTCTAATGTCCAAGCGTATAAAATGCAACGCTTTTCTGCACCAAGAGTAATTTGACTTGTATCGGTTCTCTACGAGGGTGTCAATGAGAAATATACTGAAAAATGTTCGAAACTAGCTTGCCATTCTTGTGGTTTTTCTTTTTCTGTTTTCGTGTCTTTTTTTCTGGGATCGCGCATCCACAAAAAATCAAAATCAATGTGATAAAAAATTACAAATTTGGGTTTTGAAGATTAAGAAAAACTATATGATATATGAAATCAATCAAGTTATTATCATTCAGCAGCAACATGTCAAATAGTAGTACATGCATAATCCCTGCCGTCAAATGAGACATTAGAACTGCTTGAGAATGCTTGGAGAGGCACGAGAGAATTTCTTCTTGTGCAATCAAAACAACCTCAATTTGGAGGCTTTCATGCTATTTTGTTTTGTTACGACTTTGGGTTGAAAGGGACAGCTAAGTCGAACCTTGAAACTTGGACTAAGACAGAGGTGGGGTCAAGGGCATGGTGCATTGTGGCAAGGCTACATTAATTTATGTCACGGTATTTTTTGATGGTATATAAATACCAAAATAACAAGATTTATCGTGAGAGCTAGCGAATAAAGCTTACCGTTTTCTTCAACATCATTCACGCATTTCACTCCCAATCAACTTGACTTCTACTCCTACTTTCAGGATCCCAAAGCTCGCTGATCACTCTAAATATCACAGCTTTGGTGGTTTGGAACTTCAGGTCACCTTTCTTCTACTAGAATTTTGTTGCTCTGTTTTTTTTAGTCTTAATGTTCATATAAAAAATTCATTCGTGTGTACTGATCACTTCTCGGTGCTTGAAATTCTTGTTTCTTCTGAGCTTACTTGGTCCGGATGCTAAGAGTTTCTTTGGTATTCTCGTTGTTTACCAGATGTAGATTTAGTGCTTCTGAAACTTCATTCTGAGGTTGCTTAGTTTATGGCTTTTCTTTACAAAAATATTATTCCTTGAATAACTTCAATTGTATGACACAATTTTCTTTCTGATACCTTTCTGTGATCTATACTTTCCTTAAGTTTAGAGTTCTACTTTACTCGACTCACTTTTTAAAGAGTTGCACTTTACAGGGATTTGGGTTCAGCATTTTGAGAGAGCATCATTCATCTCTGATCAACTACCATCTGGGTTACTGTTTTTCTGGTTTAGTCTTAGCAGCGAGGCAACTGTAATGGATTCTTGCTGCTTGACCTTGAAACCCAATACCCATTTGGCAAAAGCGAGCAAAGGTGGTCTCAGTCGTGGAAATAATGCGTTCTGGGGGGAGAGGATCACACGGAGCCTAGGTAACAATCTATTTGTTAGTCAGTTGGCAAAAAGTTTGGGAACCGAGAAGAAGGTCACGAAGCTCAAACCAGGTGTTGCTTCTGCTGTTCTTACTTCAGATCCTAAGGAGGCTGTAGTAAGTTAATTCCTATCCAGGATCTATTTGAAATCTATGAAAACATGAAAACGATCGTTTTATTTGTGTTAGCCTCCTTCAAATACTTGAAAATACCGTGTGATCATATTCACTGTGTATATCAATTTAAATCGCATGTTTAGTTTCATTGTCTTTGTCATCTCAATTTGATGGGAGCAGTTCTATGACTGCTATTGCTAATAATCTTGTGTTTGATCTCTCAGACCTTACGAGCACCACCTTTTATTGGACTTACAGCAGACCCAAAAAATGTGGCTTCGGTCATTTTGGGAGGAGGTGCAGGGACTCAACTCTTTCCTCTTACTAGCAGAACGGCTACACCTGCTGTAAGAAAGTAGTTACATGTTTGTGTGTGTGTGTGTGTACGATTTATATATAAGACTAAACTAATCAAGTTGTTTTTCAAGAAGAAGAGTGCTCTCGCCTTTGTTGAATTGTCCTGTATTTTGGTATCGTTATGTGATGATATGGTATGATCTGCAGGTTCCAGTAGCAGGATGCTATAGGCTTATAGACATCCCAATGAGCAATTGTATCAATAGCGGCATAAACAAGATTTGTGTACTCACCCAGTATAACTCTGCTTCCCTCAATCGACACATATCACGCACATATTTTGGAAATGGAATTAACTTTGGGGATGGATTTGTGGAGGTATGGTACCCAGCAGGTGTATATTTAGATGTCAGGATTTTTTTTTTGGTAAATTTATCGATGCTTTAAGCACCGTGGATAAGTTGCCACTTAAAAAGATGAAAACAGCTAGGTCTGATTGATTTCTCTCCTCATGACCATCCACTCATAAAATCTGCATCATTGGCAGATGAGAACGATGTGGGAAGCCTGATGATCTAATTGATCCTAAATAGAGTATTTGGTCATCAAGAGAGGGAGTCAGATCACAATCATCTAATGTTTTCTTTGATAATAATGTTGTGAGTTCCTTGATTTTTAATGACTCAACATGAATCCTCTTGGAAAATAGATTCTGGCAGCCACTCAGACACCGGGAGAAGCAGGAATGAAGTGGTTCCAGGGAACAGCAGATGCTGTGAGGCAATTCCTATGGGTATTCGAGGTGGGTATGGAAGTTTGTATTCACCAAGTAATCAGTATTGCTAGCAGACCCAGACTTAAACAGATGGGCCTTGAGCCTGAATTTTTTTCCTCTGACTTGAAGTGGATTCTGATATATTATTACACTGATTATTGTAGGATGCCAGGAACAGAAACATTGAGAATATAATAATCTTGTCAGGAGATCATCTCTACCGAATGGATTATACGGACTTCATCCAGGTATACCATCCTACTAATTCCCTAATACGATTGCCTCGTTTTATTTTTCTTTTCTTTATCGAACTTGGTTTATTATCTTTACTGAATTAACAGAGCCATGTCGATCGAAATGCTGATATTACACTATCCTGTGCGGCAGTGAGTGACAGGTCTGTTCAGCTTGTTTTTGTCTCATCCTTCAAATTTTATCCATATCGGTTGATTTACTTCGATCATATAGATTTTAACGGTTTCTCTGAATAACAACACACGAGTTTCTTCTGCTGAGGAACTGGTAAAATAAAAAAGTTTTTTCCTTCTGTCGTTTAAATTTAAATGTCATCTAACAAGGAGTGTGCTCTTTCCAGCCGTGCATCAGATTATGGATTGGTGAAGATAGACAGCAGAGGCCGTATTGTCCACTTTGCTGAGAAACCTAAGGGAGCTGCTCTGAAAGCAATGGTAAGCACTAGAGTTGATCACACCTAGGGAAGGAGTTAACTCTGCTTTGCAAATGATTTAAGCCAATGAAGCTCAAAAGTTTCCCAATTGCTCTTGATTTGATCCTTTTGTAACCTAACTGCGGACATCAGAATGATCTATTTTGGAGGTTTACCTTTCAGTTACTTGCATGCTTTATAGAACCCAGATTCTTGTTATCTGATTTTACCTATGCATCTATGCAGCAAGTGGATACAAGTCTTCTGGGGTTGTCCCCACAAGATGCCATGAAAACCCCATACATTGCTTCAATGGGAGTCTATATCTTTAAGACAGAAATTTTACTGAAGCTTTTGAGGTGGAGATATCCCACAGCAAATGACTTCGGATCTGAAATCATTCCAGCAGCTGTGAAGGAGCACAATGTCAATGTCCAAGTAAGAGAACTCTTAAAAGGTGGAAAAAAAGTGTATTTCAAAATTTTAAAAATAACCTCGTTCTTGGAACAATATGTTCCTGAGTAAAGCAAACATATAGAAAATTATATTTTTTATCTCACTTTTCATGCTTTCTACGCATCCTTTGTATATGCATGATGAAGAAAAGGTAATGTATATGACATGTCTCTTTCTTTGACAGGGATACATATTTAGAGATTACTGGGAGGACATTGGAACGATAAAGTCCTTTTTTGATGCTAATTTGGCCCTTACCGAAGAGGTTTGTTGACAAGTTTTTAGGGACATCTTTGTGTATCATGTTCCTGCAGAATATACTCATAAATGCATCAAATGCACATTGATTTTCATTGAGCCATAACTCAAATGGTATTTGCTCTGTAAGAATGTAGAGGACGAGGGCTAGGTTCAAGACCTATTTATAACTTACCCAAATAAAAATTCATGTCTTATCCATTTTTCTTTAGAAAGAGGCTTCCCCATCGGTACCCTGTTGTGGGCAACCTGTTATTCAGATCATAACATGGGTGTCTGGATGTGATATAAATCTGTATTACGGCATTAAGTGCAAACACATTGAAGACTTTGGAGTTTTTACCATAAATACATTTACTGTTTCATATCGCATCAGTACCGTAAATCAGATCTTCCTTCCATTATTCGAAACTTATGTGATTTGTCTTTTTCATTGTAATGAAATTGACGTCTGTGTAGTGACATCTATTTTTACAGTTTCCAAAGTTTGAATTCTATGACCCCAAGACTCCTTTTTACACGTCTCCTGGATTCTTACCGCCAACAAAGATGGACAAATGTCGGGTATGCTAACAGACTTTGTCTTTTGCTTATAGCTTAATTGAGTTACTTGCCTTTCATACTTCACTTGGGTTTTGCAGATTGTGGATGCAATAATCTCACATGGATGTTTCTTGAGAGAATGTAAAGTTGAACATTCAGTAGTTGGTGAACGCTCAAGATTAGATTATGGTGTTGAGCTCAAAGTAAGCTATCACGATTTCATTTTTATCCTAAATTACAAAGAAGCCTAATAGACTAGAGCCCTTTTGTTTTGGTTTTCTCTTACAAATTAATTGAGAGGTCGTTTCCGTTTACAGGACACCGTCATGGTGGGTGCAGACTATTACCAAACTGAATCTGAAATTGCATCTCTCTTGGCAGATGAGAAGGTCCCAATCGGCATTGGACGGAACACAAAAATTAGGTGACCGCCCTTGAAAATCAAGTATCCTCCTTTAATCTAGATTTAATAGTTCTGACCATGTTCATTATTTTCCCTCAGGAATTGTATAATCGACAAGAATGCAAAGATCGGGAAAGATGTCGTTATCATGAATAAAGATGTAAGCATGGTGCCAATGCTCAGCTAGTAGCCTAGTCTAGTCCTTTGGCCTTTTCAACCTACTTTTTTAGAAAACAGGACATTCTTTCTTCCTTCAGTGAGTATAAGCTTCTTGTCTTATGTAAAACGTTCCATCTTATGTTTCCATCCGAATGCTCTGTCATTGCAGGGTGTTCAAGAAGCAGATAGACCAGAAGATGGATTTTATATTCGGTCAGGAATCACCATTATCCTGGAGAAGGCAACAATACAAGATGGTAGTGTCATATAAAGGGATCTCAAGTACTTTCACATGGTGGTTAGGCGATGGGAAAGGAATTATGCAGAGGCTATAACCATGGCAAATGAGGGCGACGCGCCATATTTTCATCTGCAAAGAAGCAAGCTGCAGCTTTGTTACTGCATATAAAAGTAGAAACTCCTTGCCTGTAGAAAATGAAAGTTTAATAGGCAATAAGTATTCACAAATGCAAGAGGGTTCATAAATAAATCAGGGAGCTGGATGTCAAGCAGCTGGGGTTGCGTTATTCCTTTTTATGGGGTTTTCATCAATGCCAGTCTGTATCGATATTGTATAGGACTAATGAATGGTACGAGGTTGGCTCGTACCGGTGTAGAACTTTATTCTATTTTGGTATTCAAGTATGCTACTTCCATAAATAATTATTTAAAATGCAAAAATTTTTTCATACCGATCGACATTTACAAGAGTGAAAGAATACAAATACTTCGAACTAAGAGTATGTAACAATTATTTTGACTACGTGTCTCCATAACACGTGGAACTGTTACTGCTCCTACGCCTGTCCCATAATGCATGACACTCTCGTGACAGAGTGGAGAAGGCAAAAGGATAAACAAAGAAAAACGCAAATTTGAGACAATGACACAGTGATATGGATTCCAGGCAAATGGAATCCTTAATGAAAGACTCAGAAAGTGGGATGTTGGAGAAGAAAGAAGTCCTGATTTCCAACCTTAACACCGACCACGAAAAACAACAACTTGATTCCGGCACTTCTCTCCAACTCTTTCTTGATCGCATCCCCATCAGTTCCATTCCTGGCATCAATAACTCCTCCGGTAGGTTTGTGAGATAAACCCATGTTGAATATGCTAATTAATTTTTTTTTTTTTTTTGAACTTTTGTTTTTGTATTTTTCATTTTATTAAAAGTTCTGGAATTGAAAACTGGGGATACTGTGGGGGATGCGATACAAATGTTGTACGAGAAGGATGTGTTTGGTGTTCCCATTGCGGATATCTTAGACTTGGACCCCGATTATGACCGCAGAAGATTTTCGGATCGGTATATTGGTTTCATTGATTTTGCAAGCATGTTTCTCTGGTGTCTTGAGGTGATTTCCCTTTTCCACATTCTTAGGACCAAACCCCCACCATCTTTGTAATGCAATGGATGATGCCAAGAACTTCTCATACAAAAATGTCTTTTACAGGAGTTGGAAAATGGGGTAAGGCGTGCCAAGGGCGTTGGAGGTGAAGAGATTCGGGGGAATGCCTTTTTCGCCATGCTAGCACAGAATCCTGACATTAGCCAAACCAAGGTGCTTTGTCTTTTCTGTATGTAATTTTATTGGTGTTCTGTTTCTTCCAACAACTATATTCGATCGCCGTTCATTCAATAGGTTGGAGAGCTAGCTAAATCATTCCTTTGGAATCCATTTTTCCCTGTGCACTTAGACGAAACACTCTTTCGTGTTCTGTTGCTTCTTTCAAAACATCCGTTGCAAGTTGTGCCTGTCATAGACCGAGCCAACTCCAATGTCACTGGTTTTATTACACAGGTACGTATATATCTGGACACAAATTTGCTTTGCAAATTCTACTGGCAATTTGAGTGTTCAAAGTCTGCTTGGTTTTATTCTCCGGTTCTTCCTATGGTACATTATTGCATTGAATGAGATAGTCAGTATGTATGATCTTTGGCTGCTTTTTTGTTTGAAGTAAAACAATGCATGAATTATTTTTAGTTCTGCTTATGCTTGGATAAATGGCAGAATGCAGTCATCCAATTGCTTCTTCAATCAAGTGGACTCGAGTGGTTTGATAGCATTGCAAATAAGCCATTATCAGAGTTCCTGTACATCACACTGCTCCCTTGCTAATTTTTTTCTTTTGGAAGATTTATTTACACATTTTAATAGACTCGTTTTGCATCTAATCCCATCTTTGTTCTTTATTCAGGTTTGAGAATGAAGAGCATGTAGTTCATGTATATGGGGACCAAAGCATAGCAGAAGCTCTGCATGTTCTGTGGCGAAGCCGAATTGGTGCCATTGCTGTCCTAAATCGAGAAACTAACAGGCTCGTTGGTAGCATAAGGTGCAGTGATATCTATCTTCTTATAGAGAATGAAACTTTCCTTCATGACAGAAAGTAAGTCTTCACTTCCATCCCTTTTAATTTCCAGCCTTAGATTCCAAGGTATTGAATCACCAACAGAGTTTGATTAGAAAGTTTCGTCCTGCTGGCTGCTACCTTCATCAGCTATTTTAGATTATAAACTATATAAATGTAAAATGAGTATTAGACCCTATAATGCATATCTTTGTTTCCAATCAAATGCATTTTTTACATAACCATAGGAACCTAACCATTGAGGAGTTCATTCACGTGGAAACTGGCAATAAGGGTTCTGATCCGACCATTGAACGGGACCTCGGAGCTCTTTTCTCGGCAGGGATCCTGCGTCTGAAAAATAATTTTCTTCCAAGAATGGACTCACCAGCCATCAACAAGAAAACTGACACACTCATGCAAGTGATGAAAAACATGGCAGAGACAAAAAGCACCTTCAGCTTTCTAGTCGATGATTTTCATATAGCCATAGGTGTTCTCACCCTAAGAGATGTAATAATTCAGTTTGCCCCGCCGTGTATCGACTCGACTATACATGGAGTTGGATTTTTTGAATCTGCTCTGGAACAAACTGGGTGTCATGTCAAAGACGGAACTCTAGTTTGCAATCAGTGACATTCTTTTCTGTATTTTATTGGCTAAGCTTCTACATTTATTGTATTTTTTTTGGTCTTAATTGGATTTTCTTGCCAAGCTAGATGTACAAGTTCTGTCGTCCCTGCCAAGCGAAAGCTATTGTAAGGTGGCCCTTTCATGCTTGGCATTCAGCAAGCATAGGGTTGGCTAGCCTTTGGATGAGATTTTTCAAGTGTAAAATGTGCTTTAAGTTAAGATAAAAGGTTGAGCTTCCAGAGGAACATTCTAACAATTATGTTCAAAAGATGAAGCAACGTGTAGCAAAGAGGTAGGGAAAAGAATTATATAGAATCTGGCATTGACCTCTAAACTGAAGAGAAGACATCATCATTCAAACGAGAATGGAGAGGAAGATCTCTGCTCCTTTCATCTACCTCACTTTCTTAGTTGAGGTTTCCTTCTTTTTCAGCCTAATGAAAAATAGGTAGCTCAAGAACATTTAAGTAATCAGTGGTAGCAGAAGGATAATGCACGTGCATAACTCTTGTCCACTTCAACCATTTTATAACACAAACTAAGAGTTCTCTCCCAAACCGCAGTCATCCAAAATAACCCATCAGGAATAACACAGGAAAAGAAAAACCAAAACAAAGCATATACACATACAGGAAACATAAAAATAGAATTTTTAAGTTCTCCCTCTATTCACATATATACGAGTCTGTCTCTGTGTGGTTGCATGTGAGCAGACATGAAGATGCAGCTCTCTCTTTTCGTTTCTTTTTTTCATTTTTTTTCAATGAATCTAATTCTTGGTTCCTTGGCAGTACTCAGATTTTCACTCTAGTTATTCTGAGAGGAACAGCAGACCACATCAGCAGCAAGGCAGGTGCTTTTGAAATTATCACAAGACTAGTTCTGGTTGTGCCATCCTCACTTCCAAATTGCCATGGTCAAGAAACAATCCTCTTTGGAGTTCCTCCCACCAAGCAGCGAGAAAACATATTCCTCTAAAGAAAAGACGAAAAATAACAGAAAGTTCTGAATCAGAAATGGAAAAGAAAACACTCTACATCTCTTCCCTATTACTAATAGCCAAAGCATTTCTTGCCCTTTTCAACAACTGGAACGGGCAATATTCCATTAGATCTCTTTGTTTACTCTTTCTTTCCGCACATCTCTTTGCTTGCTCTTAAATGAATCCATATTACTCAGGGCACAGTTATTTTACGACCCTTTGGTATTCCAAACAACAAAAGGCCCTCTTTTTGTATACTCACATGGAGGGAAACCACACATAGCCTTCCCCATCAATGCCATAGCAGCAATGCTTGGAAATTGCTTCTTTTGAAACCCATCTAATGTTGCCTTTGAACATTGTGGCTCACAAACCACCACAGCCTCAGGCCTCTTTTGGGGAGAGGCAACCCGATTATGGCACCACCTCCGAATCCAAGGATGTGAGAGTGTTACATATTGACTTTTCTTCCCTGAATCAACAGAAGAGGACTCACCATTCCTTATTAACTTAGCATTTTGACCTAATTCCATCTGTTCCTTACCATGACATCTACCCAGAGAGGGTTCAGAACTGGTTATGCCACATTTTAAAATTTGGCTGAAGAATTTATTGCCCTCTTCATGGGTAGGTGCTTCTCCCATTTTTGAGCTCTTGATACCATGAGCAGAACCTGGAGAACTCAACTTGAGACGTTTGGCCCACCTGCTGCTTGGCTCCGGTCCTAGAAGGTCATCCTGACAACCACTAGGTTTGGAAGTCTCAGGCTCCAGTCCTACAAGGTCATCCTGACAACCACTAGGTTTGGAAGTCTCAGGCTGCTCGGCATCAGAAAGAAGCTGTTCAATGTCCAAACTCTGGGTTCTTGATGAGCTAGTCTCACTGCAACCCATAGGGCTTGCCAAAGCAGAAAGATCAGGAACAGGATGATTTAGATCACATACCACCCCATTCAGGGGTCTTCCCTCCATTTCTACTCTAGCCGAAGCATCTGCAGCTTGAGATGTTTGTGACTTCCCCTTGAGGAACTACAATATTCAAAAAAATTTTATTGCTTTATCATAGCACCAATGTAATACAAACCCAATTTACTTGGAAGACAAATAGATGCATGGATTAGTCAATTGACAACCAATACAAGGACACACCATCCAAAAGATCAAAACACAGCAAGAGTTACCTTTCTAGATGAGGATGAAGGACCACCTGCAACAAACAGGCAGTACCATCAGCTCAAAAAAGGGAACAGATAAGCTTACGTACATGAAAATTCAGGCATGATACCTATAGAGCTATTTGATAGACTTCAGTGAGACCAGAAATGTTATTGTCCATCACCCAATAAAATGCATCTTACTCTCAGTGTAATGCTGTAGAACCTAGAATCCTATCCATATAAAACGGTGCAATGCTATTTGATAGAATCCTGGTGCAGATCCAAATTGATATGGGATATCAATGATTTTGATTTTGACCAAATTTTTTATAGGATTCTTGTTTATTTATGTATTAATTTCTCATACAATAATTTAGACTTTTCCATTTTTGGAAAAATTTTCATAATTTCGAATTTTGCAGCTATTTAAGTCCGGCTCGTGGGCTTCATAAAATAATTTCAAATTTTATTATTAATCAATATTATTCAGAATTTTCTCTATGTTTTGGGCATATCTCTTATCTTTCTTGTGAATTATTTGTTGAAACTAGCCACCAGAATTAATCTAAATTATATCCGACGTCAAATCCAAAATGTCAAATATGGCAAGTGTACATACCGGGAAGATAGTTCTCCTGTAAAACATCCATGTCCATAGTATCAGTTTCAGCTGATGATTCGTTCTTCAGTCCATCTGGAACATTTACATCTCTAACATTTTCTTTTCCCTCACTTTCTGTGGAGCTCTCTAAAGGTTGCAGTTTCACTCCTTTTTGAATGTGGAAACGAAAATCTGGGGATAAACTGAGAATCTCACTTAAAGTTTTTCTTTGGAGTTTTGCAGATACTGTTGACTCCCTTGGTATTTGACGTTTATCAGATAAGTCTACATCGGTCTTTTCCGTGATCATAATATGGTGAGTTGTTTGGGAGAATTTAAAAGGACTTCTAGCTGCTCCTCTCATTGAGTCATTGGTGGTGTAGGTTCTCATAGCCTCCACATCATCAACAGAGTACGGCAGTCTTGCTAGCGAATAACATTCATGATATAATTTTTCTGTTTGGGCCGTCTCTGGGGGGCTGCTCTGTTTACCAACATGATACGCCTTCTGCCTCAAAAAGGACTTCCCAGATGTTATGGAGTCTAATAAGTTACTGAATTTCTTCTCATGTACCAAGATAGTGGAATGGTTGTGATGATTAGTGTCCTGAACGAGTTTTTCTGATGCCATAATGGAGTTTGATTGGTTTATGTCATCTTGTCCAGACAGTCCGCTGTTAATTCCATGTGGCACAATTTTTAAACTTGACCTCATAAAATCATCCTGAAGAGACGTTGAAACAGCTAAGCTGTTCGTTTCAAGATCTTTATGAGATTTCACCTGCTGCTCTGAGGACTGAGAGATGCCTCCAGGTTGAAAACGAAATTCAAGAGTGTCCATTTCAGGAGGAGCCTCTGAAGATTTTGAAGGTAAATGACTCTCACTTCTGTGGACAGAACCAGTAATATGCCCAAGGCTGGAATCATTTTGAAAACTCAGTACTCCCCCATGACGCATGGCTTCATCATTCTTTAAAGCCAAAACACCACCCTGTCTCTTTCGAGAAAGATTGAACATGGGAAAGGATCGGTAACTATGTCTCTCTCTCCTCAATCGTTTTGAAATTGCTGTCATATTCTCATTATCATTGATAATATCAACTTCCTTGGCTTTACTTACTTCTCTAAATCCTCCAGCACAAATTTCTATCGCAATCTCTGGCCCACCATGTACAGGGTGCTTCTCAGCATCATGAACTTCTTCCTTGGACTCGTGATGGATCGATTGTGTAACGTGATCAGACATGGTACTTAATTATGTTTCTCAAGCAATAGCAATTCCTCATCAGCTCATCAAAAGGTCACCTGAACACATCATTCAGCCCAAAAAAAAAATTTCATGGTAATTAATTATGTTTCCCTATCAATAACTATTCCTCAGTCTCTCCTGGGCCTTATCATATTATTATGCCATTTTATATCCGCTTTAACTCTTGGGACAGATGATAATTTATCTTGGTATCTCTTATTACCTATTTAAACTTTAAAGCTACACCCAGAAAAGAAAAAAATCATAACGATAACATGTTGAGCTCGAGGTATAGGTTAACTGTACCACCTTTTTAAAGTCGAAGACTAAAGTACAGGTGTTCGAGTCATATGCTTCTGTAATAAGCGATGATACATCGGAACAAGACGTAGCTGAAGCAGTTTTAACCAAGCAACAATAAAATTAGGCTTAGTCGAAGTGAATTCTTGAGATGATAGTCTCTTCCAAAAAATCAGTTTCAATGTCCACACACTTGTTAAGTCAAAAGGCAACAAAATAAACAAATCAAAAAAGAAAAAAAACTCACCTGAGTCACAAATACAGCGAAGACCACAGATATCGAGGTTCAAGAGAAGCTGTAGATCCAGAAAGAGAGATCGAAACAGAGCCACGGAGAGGGAGAGGGAGAGTTCTTGTACGTGAGGAAGATGGAATTATTATGGACAAGGGTAATAGAACGAATAAATATGAATGGAGGAGAAGAGAGAGCAGAGCAGGAGCAGTAAGAAGAAGAAAAGAGAGTTTAAGGTCGCGTTTGGGCAGTGAGTGATCAATATTACGCGAATAAAAAAAAAAAGTAATGATAAAATATTAAATAATAATAAATAAAAATAATAATAAAATAATAAATAACATTACGAAATAATCATAATAAAAATTATAATTATTTTATATTTTATTATTATTTTATTATTTATATTTATAAAATATCTAAATGTATTAATATCTAAAAGCAAATAAGATAATATTTGAACATTAAGATGAAATGATATAATTTTAAATGAAAGTTAAAAATTAAATATAATATTATTATAATGTATTTGAATAATATTATTATTTTAAAATTTTAAAATATTAAATTATTTATTATATTTTATAAAAAAATTTAAAAATATTATAATAATAAAATAAAATAAATTAAGATATCTAAACCTAGCTTAAGGAAGCTGGGAAGTTGAAGCCGAGCTCTGTTTCGTTTTACTTTGGACGTTTTACGCTGTTAAGTGATATTTGCTGGGTAAGTTTTGTAGATTTTATTTATAAAAAAATAATAAATTTAGAATTTATATAAATATTATTATTATTTGATTATAGATTTTTTTTTTTTAAAAAAAAGAGTAAGCAAAATTTACATATTCTATAATTATATTTAATATTATTCTTTTTAATTGGTATCCTATTTTCTTCTCTCTTTTTTTCTATTTTTAATTTGTTTCTCTCTTGCTCAATCCTAAAAATGGCCCCTCCAATAAAATATTTTCAATTAAATTATTTCACCAAATTATCAAAGAATAATTCTATTTGAAGTCATTTATTCTACATACCATATACGTGATAAAATTTAATTTAGAAGATAAATTTTAAATCTTATAAATTAAATTATGTCATGTGAATAATATGTAGTGTAAAAACTTTCAAATAGTACCACTCATTATAAAATGAAAAATTCTATTTGTCATTTTTGTTTTTATATTTAAACACATACATATACATATGTAAATATGTATATTTAAATATAAAGACAAAAATAACAAATCATATAATAATATGTAGTGTGGGAATGATGAGTAGCATTTCTATTTTTTTCTAAAATAAAAAATAAATTGTTATCCAAATAACATAATTCTGATGCAAAAATGAGTTGTATAGTGATAGAGCAAGCAAATTCATTGTACCCTTTAAAAAAAATTAGACATAATTTGGGACAGATGTGAGATAATTCATTCTTTAATGATGAACCTTATTCTTTTAATAGAAATGCACAAGATTTGGACATTTTATAATTTTATCTAATATTATTATTTTTTATTATGAGTAATATTACATACAGTCATTTTTTTGTACATTCTGTATATTTTATTGATATGATTGAGTCATTGACTGTATTAATTTTTTTAATATATAACTAATTATATTAATAAAATGTACAAAAGAATACGTAAAAGTGACTTTATATAGAATTTTTGTTTTATTATATCAACTACAAAATATGTTATGCCTTAAAAATTCAATTTCTAAGCTCTAACTTTCGCACTTAAATCTAAAATATATTGTTTGAATTTTAGCGTGTCAATGTATCATTTACAACTAGATCTATTATAATTATTAAAATTTTAAAATACCATTTATTAGTGAATTCATCAGGGCTCTGCATCTCACATCATTTGTATGTTTTATTATATCGAAATATAAACTTACGGATAATTATTTTTACTAATAAACTGAGATGCTTGTCCAAAGCCGTACACAAAATTATGGCTGCGGTGGACTTGGCGGCTAGTGAGAGTCGAGCCGATGAAGCAAAGGCTTAGGATGGCGCTGATCTGAGCTGATGGATAAATAATGGTAGCTAGCTATTCGACACGCAGGCATTGGATTAGTTGGACACTGATCACCACGCACTGGGCTAGTTTGTCAGAATGCCGTTCTTTGTGGCCCCCACCAACCATTCCATGACAAATCTTGATAGGCTCATTGTTGACACCCAGACACAAACATAGCCATGCCTTGACACTAGGGGTGGGCTCCGACTCCGACGGAGTCGGAATCGACAATTCCGAACTCCGACTCCGATAGGAGTCGGAGGAAAATTTTTTTCCGACTCCGACTCCGAACGGAGCCGTACTCCGACTCCGATCGGATGTCGGAATTCCGATCGGAATTCGGAATTCCGATCGGAGGTCGGCATTTCGATCGGAGCCGGAGTCCGAACTCCGACTATATTTGGGCTTTGTCCCAATTCCGACTCCGAAAGCCCAATTCCGACTCCGAAGGCCCAACTACGAAGGCCCATACTTAATATTAGGCCCAACTACCTAAATAACATAAATACAAATAACATTGATTAAACAGTCATACGTTACACAACCAAATAGTAGTAAATTAGTAATTAAACAATAACAAAGTCTTGATTCTTGAACATCGAGAAAGGAAAAAAGTCTTGATTCCTGAAATTTAAACCAGTAGCCACCACCATTCGGTATTCATTCTCATAATATTTTATCTGCAAAATAATACATATGAAAAGATTTTAAAAAAATATAGTATGAAATTATGAATTATGAAATTGTCAATAATTTTTTAAATGATTTAAAAATACTAATCTAGTACCTGAATAGCATCACCCATCCATGTACTTGTAACTCATCCACAATTATCACTCATCTGCAACTATGCTAGGGTTCACGAGTAGGTCTACAAAATCATAAAAATTAGAAGTTGAATAATTAAAACATAATAAATATTTAAATTATCATTTAAAAGCATATAAACTATAAATTTACCTGATTCAAGCCTATAGCTTTCGGGATCAATGATATCTACTCCAATGGGCATTTCACATAGCCAATTCTGTGTACAAATGAGGGCCTCCACAGTTGAAGCTGATAATGAACTCCGATAAGCATCTAACACACGACCTCCAGTACTAAACGCCGACTCAGAGGCAACCGTAGTGATAGGAATAGCCAACAAATCTCGAGCTATTCGGGAAAGAATAGGAAACTTGGTGGAATGAACCTTCCACCAAGTTAATAACTGAAATGCATCACTAGGTGCCTCAACATCTTCCATCAAATAGCGTTCAACCTCAGATCTACACTGCATAATATTCCTCGATGCACGCCTTTGATGATATCGCTGCACCAATGGTGATGAAAGAGATGCAGCAGAAGCAGTGTAATCACCGGAAGATGTCGAACTGGTCGGGTGTGAGGAGCTACGGCTACCACTGGCTGGAGTAGGATGACTATTATTGTTGTAGTGACCATATAAGTCATCAATATCCTTTCTCAGCTCTCGAATAAACTCTTCAGCCTTCTCTTCCCAAAGGATGTCAATAAAGAAAAATTGTATAATTTCCAACTTATATCGGGGGTCAAGGATTGCAGCCACAAATAATAATCTATTTATCTTCACAATATCCCCCCAATATTTGTCATATTTTGATTTCATCCTCATAGCCGTAGCAAATAACAATCCCTCGCTATTACCATAATTCTGTTGCAAGTGATCATGAATCCTCGAAAGCTCGTCGAAGTACAAGTTCGCAGTACAATATTTGGATCCAAATATCCGCATAGTTGTATCATAAAATAACTTCAAAAAATCAACGAAACACTTCACACGATCCCAATCAACTGCATCCGGCGCACCGAGTCCCCTTCTCCCTCCAGTAGACTCCATCAAAGCATACCTCAGACCCCCATCCTCGACCTCCATTCGCTGGAATGCCCTTTCGTACTTCTGCGCCACCGCCAACATCATATATGTGGAGTTCCATCGAGTCGGAACGTCCAAGCACAACATAGCGGAACATGGAATCTGAAGTTGTTCTGCTATCGCCTTAAACTTGCTAAGCCTTTGGGGGGAAGCCCTCACATATCTCATAATGTTGCGCACTTTGGTAATTGAATCATCAACCTCCTTCAACCCCTCTGAAACAATGAGGTTGATGATATGAGCACAACATCGGACATGTATAAACTCGTGTCCACGAATGATATCTTCTTTTACCGTTGTATTTCTCTTAAACCACTCAATTGCAGTATCATTGGCACTAGCATTGTCAACTGTGATACAAAGGACTTTTTTAATTCCCCAGTCTTGAATACAATCATCCATCATTGCACCAATGGATGCACCCTTGTGATCAACTATCTCTTTAAATCCAATTATCCGTTTGTGCAGTGTCCACTCACTGTCAATAAAGTGGGCTGTGATACACATGTAGCCCACATTTTGTATGGACGTCCATGTATCAGTGGTGAATGACACTCTCTGACCAGTCCGAGAAAACATCTCTTTCATTTCCGTCTTCTCCTTCAAATGCCTCTTTAAACAATCACGCATAACTGTATACCGTGAAGGCATGGGAAAACGTGGCTCAAGACAGTGCACAAATTTGTTGAAGCCTTTTTTGTCAACTGTGGTAAAAGGCATCTCATCAGTAATGATCATCTCTGCAAGTAAATTCCGCAACATCTTCTCACTATATTGAGGGATTATAAGCTTCTTAACATGTGATCCGCCAGCATCAGTTGCCATTTGAGTTTCGTAACTCAGCTTGGTTTGATCAGTGCCAGTGGCCGCCAATCCCTTCGCAATCTTATACCGCTGGCAACCGGTAAGATGTGCTATCAATACACTGGTGCCTTGTTTCTTCGAATGGCAACCACAAAGTTGCCCACAGTGGTTACATCTTGCTTGAGGGTTCACATTATCACCAGAAATTTTAGTGAAATGTTCCCATGTCCAAGACCGTTTTTTAGAAGGCCGTGGTGGTCGATCTTGCTCAATGGGCACATCTGCCATCTCCTCCTCTTCATTGAACATATCTTCATCTTCTCCTTCTATATCTACTGGGAGTCGACTGGATGCACAGGAAGTAGCTGCTCTAGATGTTGGTCTAGATGCAGCCCTAGATGGGGCTCTAGGGGTGGAAGTACATGCCGTCGTCGGGGTGGAAGCCTCCGCCGGTGCATAATCACTGGCCTTGTCTCCACAATCTCTACTTCTACTAGTAGTAGAATCCATACTATTTGAAATCAAAGAACTTGAAAAATTAAATTAAAAGCAGGAAGTTAGTTGCTAAAATAAAACATGTAAATACTGTAAATAATACAAAATTAGAGCAAGTAAGTATATATGATAATGATATTAGAGCAAGTAAGTATATAGATTGCATATGTACAATATATAAAGTTTGGCCTATTAATTAACACACATACATTTATATAGAATTATATATGATATATAAATATATAAAGTTTATTTATATGATATATAAATATATAAATATATGATAATAACCATGCACCAACTACCTAAGAGAAGTCCTAGCCTGAGAGAGAACATTAATATATATTTTAATATATATATAATCTATAACATCGTGGCCAACAGTTTCTATTTTTATTTTTTCCAATTGTACTTTGTATAGAATATACATAGAGTGGACTTTACTATGCTGGAAAACTTGGTATGGACAGTGGAAAACAGAAAATCATTGGTCCAGTATAAAGCTTCAAGGTTAATAATTCCATGAGCGTACATTTCTATAAGTCATTTAAGTACGCTTGTTGGAGAAATGAACTTTCAAAAAATCTCCCTTTCATAAAACCTTTGATTCTGTTAAATGAATTACAGCGAGCATCGGGAGCACGTGAAGGATCTCTCCATCCTATCAAAGAATCCAAAACGAATTGTCATTATTGATAACAATCCATTCAGTTTCTTGTTGCAACCACTGAATGGAATTCCTTGCGTTCCATTTACTGCCGGGCAACCCCATGACACAGAGGTATCAGGATTTGCATTTGATATCCGAGTTTCTCTTCACCAATTAATTTCACCATTGCCTCTTCACCAATTGATATGTTCTTGAATAATTTGAGTTCATTAAAAAGGCTCCTTTCAGGAGATCATTTGCATATTATATGAGGATTGACCCCAAAGGTACAACTGCCATTACAATCAGGCTTTAAAATGATGTAAAATAACATGATTGTTTTCAGGGACATTTTCACAAACACATTCCGTTCACTGCTCTAGATACAAACACCATGATAAAATTTAACACATATTCACACCATGATACAAACATATTTCTAATTTCCTATATTCTACACAATCCAAAATCAATAGCCATTACAGATTCACTATTTATAAATCCACAATCACAAATTATTTACTAAAAGGCATGAATTTAAATCCCAAAACTTACCCGTTGATGACGGCGAGAACTGGGCAGCGTGAGTCCGTGAGCCGTTAGGCGTTAGGCGTGCGAGCCTATGACGGTGCGCCGTGAGCCGTGTGAGTGCCGACTGCCGAGAGTGTGGACTGTGAGTCTGTGAGTAGTGCGTACTGCGTAGATCGGAGCCTCAGACTTGGTCACTTGAGTGGTCCGAGAGTCATGAGACGGATCATGAAGAAATGGCTCAAGAGGTATGGCCCTCACAGAGCAAAACGATGTTGTTCCTATTTAATTGGAACGGCGTCGTTTAAGATAGAAAGTCAAAGTAGAAACATTAAACACAGATGCAAAACGACGTCGTTTTGCATCTGTGTAATTATTTAAAAAAAACTTCGGAGTTCGGAGTTCGGAATTCGGAGCCACGTTTGGATCCGACTCCGACTCCGAACTCCGCTCAACTAAAAGAACCCCCTCCGATTTCCGACTCCGATTTCCGAAACTCCGACTCTGATGTAGTCGAAATCGGAGCGGAGGTCGGCCGGAGTCGGAAATTTCGGAAATCTGCCCACCCCTACTTGACACCCAGCAAGGTTACCGACTGGGTGCAGTCCAGCGCACGGTCAGGCATGTGGATGCCCCTGCGCCGTACGCCCATGCATAGCACGCTAGGCCAACGCCTAGGCAAGGCAAGGGCATGCGCCATGCAACATCAGGCACGGCACCATACCATGCCATGCCTATTAGCAGATCATGCATGGCACCATACCGAACCCATCAGCAGTTATAAGTCAGATTAGTCCAGCCGTGGGCCATGATTTATACTAAGCTATTTATAAGCCATTGCATGTCACGGCCACCATGGCCTATACAAGTATATTTTATTACTTTTATTTATTTTTATTTAATTATTTTTTTATAGACCTTTTGAAAGTTTTCACTTTGTAATTTCTGTAAATAGAACTCTTAGTTATTTCATTTCCATCTTTTGACATTTTTTCCTTTGTGAAACGATTTAATTTGTTTTTGTATACTTTCGGTGCTTGTACACTTAGGCTCTTTTTGGTACAATTCGTGAATTTCAATGAGAGGATTAACACCTTACAATTCTAGAATAGGTATTGTCGATTTATCTATCTTTATTTCATCACCTTGCAATTCGTAAATATGTGTTAATTCAGTTTATCAATTTCTTGTTTATTTTCTGTTCAATTTTCATATCATCCATTTATCAATCTTTTGCATATTTTCATTCTCTATTCAAAAATTTAAAAATACTTTTATGTTCTTACATTTTCTAGTTTGTTTATATTCTTTCTTGCATTTTCTCTCATATCAAACATGTCTTAAGCCTCCATCTTTCTAAGGCCAAATTCTCATCTCCCAATCATAAATCAAGCACAACACATTTCCACATCTATAGATCTATAATTCTCACATGTCATACCTTAGATCTATAATTTCATATCCATTCCATACACTTTCTCACTTACCAAACACATTTAGCCTCCATAAGATCCAAGTATATATCATATCACTTCCATAAAGCCATAAAACCCTAGATCTAGTTTACACACAAGCATTCATCCATCCAAATTAACCCTAGTCGAAATTCACATTGCCTCCATCATTCCATATATATCTCTTGTCTTAGTTGGCAATCCTAGTCACCTTCATCCATTCCTATAAACCCTAGCCAAAACCACCTAAACTCTCACAAGGTAATTCCTACATTTTAGGAATCCTCATCTCATCTTCCAAATCCAATTCCTAAAATCACTCAATTTCTAGAATTACTCAAGTCAACCAAAACCCTCTCCAATTGCCAAAACCGAAATCTTCTCTTTCCTTGATAGATTACTACAACTTATGAATTTTTCCACAATCATCTCCATCTTTCCAAATCCCACAAAAAATCTTCATCCTCTTGCTAAATTTAAATCCTATTATCTCCAAATCCCTAAACTCTAGGAACAATCATAGACTTATTCAAACACTATCCAAACCCTAGCAAGCCATCCTAGACTCCAACCCTAGTCTATCACTTCCCAATTTTGTAATCCTCCTTAACCATCACTCAAAACCCTAGCTACAGGTCACCATACCAACTCTAACTATCATCCAAGTAGCGCCAACATCAAGGGAAACCATCAAGCCGTTCCACGTTGCATCAAACACAACACATCATCACTTAGATTATCCTGCTACTACATCATCATCATCACCACTTCTATCACTCAAACACTAAACTTTCATCAACCTAGGAACCCTCCATTGCCACGCAAGTTCAAGGCCAAACAAGTTGGTTGGGCACAATCGGTCATCACTACAACAAAACGAGCTTGTGGACCTTAATATTTAGGAACTAGACCGAAGTTCTTAACATAGTTTCCGACCTCCACGTCATATCTTGGAAAAAACCTAGTGTGCCTCAAATTGTTACCGTTCAAATGTACCGCTCGGTAACTTTTTTTTTAATTTAGTGATTAAGCAAGTGATTTTAAATATACTAATATATTTTTAAAATTTTTTAAAATATTTAAATATATTAAAAATATGAAAAAAAAACTAACATGTGGTCAAGTGGAGCGGTGCCACTCAGAGAGTAGAGTAGCCCGCTCAAAATACCACTCCTTTATTTTGAGCGTCATTTTTATAGATTTGCTATTTGAAAATTTTTACTGTACATAAAATAGTGTTGCAATGTAAAAGTTTTTAAATAAAATTATTATTTATAAATATATATTATTTTTTTTCCACATTTTCTATATAACTTATCTGAATGAATCCAAATTTGTCTCAATTGTTGCATAGATTTGCAATTGTTTGTCAGATAAAATACAAAAAATCTTGTATTAAGTCTTAATTTAAGAAAAAGCTAAATTATTGTGTATTACTGCATCAAAATAAAATAGGTCCATCGTAATTACATTTCACATAATTTAGTAAGTATCTAATAGTGCGTGGGAAATTTACATAAATTATATGTAAGGAGGATTTTCAGAGTCTGAGCCCAATACATGAAGGGCCCAAACCGACCAAACAACATACCGACCCAATCAAATGGTCCCAAGTCCTACAACAGAAACCAGTTTATGATCTTAAACACGTGGAAACCCTCTATTTACTTACACTCTACCTAAGACAATACTTACATTGGCATTGGAGACTTCTCAGTCTCCAGCACGGCCCATCTCGTTGTATTTTATTTGTATTTGTAAGTCCAAGACCGAAAATCCGAGTTGCTGAGAGCTCAACTCAAAGACGTATGAAACACGACACTAACACTATAATAAATTTTTCAATACTAATTTATTGTACTTATCTCTCTAACTTTAAATTTTAAAACTCTATTGAATTATAAAATGTCTTAATTTGAAAGAAACAAAATCAATTAATTTTAAAATTTTAGAAATATGACACATCAACAAATTGAAAGTTAGTTTTATTATAAATAAATTTAACGTATTATATAAAACTATACTAATATATAAATTTACTTTTATATAATCTTTTTGTGAATATAAAACTTTCATTTTCAATATTATATTTATTACTGATGCATTAGATATGATCCACAATTTTCATTCAATTTCTGTATAACAACTTCTTTTAACATACAAATAAGAGCAACCACAAAGATCAAATAAATAATTGTACGACGCCGCGAGAACATGACCCACAAATTTCAGTTCATGGTTCTTGCCAACTCAAGCAGATTGCCCATCTCGTGATTTTTGAATATCATTAATTGGTTCTCAGATTTCACACAATTCGGATTTAAATATGTTGATGAAGATCACATGTCTAGGCTATATTTTTTCAAGACTGATTTATGCAATCTTAAATTATTCACAATACTCATAATATATTAATCAAGAATCTCATAACCTGATAGTATTCATCCTGTTATCCAAATAGAAAACTAGGTTGGAATCCCACCCATTTATTAAAAAAAAAAAGAAAAAAAAAAGAAAATAGAAATTATACACAACAGTCTTATATTTTTTCACACTATTAAAAAATATAAATTTATTATTTTATCCTCTTTTATTTTACAGTTAAAAAATTATAATATGTTGGGTGCGTTTCTATGTAGCATGCCTAAAAAAAAAATTTGTACTAAAAAAGAGATTGTCAGCTCCCACTTACAAACAGACTGGGCCCATGTGTTTTATTGTTTAATGGGCCCATGTTTTTCGTTTAGACAACGTAGTGTTTTTGTGTTTCTATTTTTATGTACTTTATTTTTATTTTATTTTATAAATAAAAAGAAATAGATTATTAGAGTTTATAAAAATAGTGTCATACTTCTCCTTTGGAAGAAAGTGGGTGATAGTTTCACTCATCCGTTAGAAGAAGGTGGATGGTTGTACTCCTCCTCATTGAGAGGATGAAGCGTCTTAATACCTCTTTTTTTTTTTTAAAGATCGGTCGTTCAATTTTGTTTTAATAGAGTGTTTTCTCTATTGACTATTGTCAGGTGAGAGTTAATAGAAATTAAGATAATATTTGTCATAAAGAAATTAATGAGCGAGAAAATTCTTAACAGATGAATAATCTGGCTAGTAATATGGATTTTTCTTACATTAATTAATCACAATTATAACTTGGATTTCATTAAATAAAATGAAGTCTATTTAAAAAAAAAAAAAAAAAAAAAAGGTCGACATCTAATAGAAGGAGGAAAATGTCAATGCCCATATATAAGTCTTTTGCCGACAACATAGATGGTCATTAAAAATCAATCGATGTTGTTTGCTAAAAGACGGCACCATTCTTCCAAGAAACTTCTCCTCTTCTTGTCTATTAAAATAAATAAATGTCATTTTTTCATTTAAATTTTGTTATTCTCAATTATCGTATGTGTTATATTTAACATTCATTTAAGTAGTTAACAGATACAACCATTTAAAATGAACTACGTAATATTACATGCCATTTAACTCTTATAACATTAAGCTGATTTAAATGATTTGTATATTAATAAAATTAAGATCAATAAATAATACCACTTCATTTAATCTTAAAGATTGGTTCTAATTGCAAAATCCTTAATTTTAGAGGCATATATTCTCCCTCAATCTAAGATTGAACTTTTAAATACAAATAATTTTTATAAAATTTTACTACATACAAATAAAATCGCGTACTAATTTACGTGTCAATACTGATTCTTTCATATTTAAAATTTAAATTAATACTATTTTTAATAAAATTTAATTTTTAACAAATCACATTAGATTAATATATATATTAGTACATAATTATATTTATAACTAAATTTTTTCATTTTTATATACCTCCTCGCATATATGAAATGCCACACCACGTGCCTCGCATGTCGTAAACGATTTATGGAAAAATGAAAAATAATTTATATAATAATAATAATAAACTATTGTCACCGTCTCTACAAGAAATCGACGAGATGCTGCCCCGTGACTCCGTCTTCAAAGACCGTTCAACGGCGTGATTGTCCGTTATAGTACGAAATTAATATCTCTTTAGAAAAAAGGAAAAGAAAAATAAAAGAAAATAAAATAATACCAAAAAAGAAAGAGAAAAAGAAATAAGGTACTTCTGTCATCTCTCTCCCGCACAGATCTGCTGGCTTTTCGCTTCCTGGCATCAAATTTTCTGTCTTGGCTACCAACGCTCGGAACAACACAGTCATCCAAGGTCAGCTCCCCCCACATTCACAGCTTAAATTTTCTCCCTAATTTACCCTTTATTCATGTTCTGATTTCGATCCGTGCCCTACTTTATGGTTTACAATTTTCGATTTTGTCTGTTTTCTTTTTTTCATCTGCTCTTTTGTTTTCCTCTTTGACGTTGCATTTAATCTCTTTACTGATTTTCTTGTGCTATCTTCTTATGGATCTTGGAGAACATTGTCTGTTCAATATATGTAGACCTAAACCTAACCCTTACCATCTGTTTGGTTTCCGAGAAATGCTTGGGAATACAATGGTCTGGAAAATAAAAGAATGGATCTCGCCTCTATTATTGTCAGGGTGTATCTGGGTTAATGAATGCCGTTTCTTAGCATTTTGCTTGATGTGCTTGAGAATTAATTGAATGTCTGTTTTCATTCACTTAAATCTTGTTACTGCGGAAATTCAATTTATAGTTTCAAATATATGGAAATATATATATATATATTTGTATATATGTATGCATGTATATATTGTACACGCAGATACACAAGCTTAATGATATACATACATGCAATGTATTTCATGGTTTATACTTGGTTTGATTGAAGCTTACCGTCTTGTTGTGAAGGTTGATTTGAATGGAGGGACTTGGGGGCGACAATGCAGCATCAACACCCGTGAACATATTTTGGCAAGATGTGTGGAGGCGGTACCAGTATTTTCTGGATAAGACGACTCCACATGCAGTCTATAGATGGATTGGGACCCTTGTTGTAGCGTTGATCTACATTTTGCGAGTTTATTATGTTCAAGGGTTTTACATTATCTCATATGGTCTAGGGATTTATCTGCTGAATCTTTTGATTGGATTCTTGTCACCTTTGGTTGATCCAGAGATGGAAGTTTCAGATGGGCCTATGCTGCCGACAAAAGGTTCTGACGAATTTAAGCCATTCATTCGCCGGCTTCCAGAGTTCAAGTTCTGGTAACTGAACAATTTTCTTGTTGTCCGGTTTCTGTTATCAAGTGATGTGGTTCTGGCATATTAAAATTTCAACGCATCCTTAGCAACCTATAAAAAGACATTCTTGGTCATTGCTACTATTATTCTGTTCAAAATCTCTGAAGTTTTTTGAGTCTTTTTATGCATGCTTTTTATGCTTAAGGTCATATCATATTTCCCTTGCTTGAAAGTTTTGTTTTCTTTTTCAACAAAATATAACTCCTCTTGTATATCATATTACACATCTAAGGTGACTTATTTCCACATGACATCCAATGTGGCTTAAGACTTCTAGTTTGCTAAACTTGTTTGCTTAGACTTAGCTTTCCCATTACTGATTTACGCATACGGAATGGCTGCCACTTCTCTTTACATTGAATGCTTTAGCTAAATGGTGCAAGGTGCATGTGCTGGTAACTTCCATCAAGTTTGCACTTGAGACTTATTTTTACTAAGGTTTAAGGTCACTCTAAATGATTAGGTATGGACTTGGGCTCCAAAGGTGGACTTTAGTGTGTAAATACTTGAGTATAGGAAAGTGTTGAAGAATCCCACATTACTTGGGAAAGAGAATTCTTGCCTTCATAAGGATTTCAAGGGGTGTGAAATGTGACATTTGACTAGCCCTTTTATAGTATGACTTTAAATATGGCTTGGACTTTCTATTATAACTGGACACCCTTGGAAATCCCTATAAGGGCAAGAACTCTCCTTCCCAACAATGTGGGATTCCATTCACCAATCTTCCTTTTTTTTTTTTTGATAAATGAATTCACCATCTTCCTATACTCAATCAAGGGTGTTACATTGGGCCTCAAAGGTTTCCGAATGTTAGTGTTTGTCATTATTATTATTATTATTTATATAAGTAAACGATTATATTGATATGAATAGGCATCGCCCAAGTACACAAGATGGTATACAAAAGGTAACTCCTATTTAGGAAGAGGAAACAGAAACTAGAAATTCATGAAAGTTGAGGTCATGAAAATCTACAGCTGTGGCCCATAGAAAAAGAGTGCTGACAGAAAAGAATCTAAGTTCTTGTAATGAGCGATCCTTGTTTTCAAACATCTGGTTATTTCGCTCCTTCCATAGGCACCACAGAATACATATCGGAAGCATTTTCCACACCGCTGAGATTTGTGGAGACCTAGTAGATTTGTCCAACTGGCTGTGAAAAAGAGTATTTGTTGTTATTTCTGCACTGTATCAGTGGAGTTGACCATACTGTAACTCCTAAGATTGTCTTACACGTGGTTTGAGTAATTGAAAGAATGACTCATTGAGAGTTAATAGCATGATGCTAAAGGTTTAATCAAGTGTCCTAGGAGGGCCCAAACAGCAGCTGTCTGAAGCTGTGGTGGTATTGCAGAATTTCCGTAGTGGCCTAAGCTCCATTCTCTTGAGTTCTAGCATGCATACAATACCCCGTTCATCCAAATAATGCATGAGTTCTTATTTAATTTACTGACAAGCACTCAAGTTCCTACTTAGTCTTCACTGTGTAACGTGATCATTGCATTGAACAGATTTTAAAATTAAAATGCAAGGAAGATCAGTTTGTTTTCTCTTCAAGAAGTTGATCGATTGTGAAATTCCTGATTTTTTAATTCAACTCGCAATCTCAAAATCTGTCATAAATCTGCCTATTATCCATGATCAGCACTTAGGTTCAAATCCTCGTGGGTGCAAACAATCTCTAGGGGTTATTGAACTGTGGGATTTTCCCCTTGAATTGCTCGAGGTGCACTTGCAGGAAACTCTTTACCGAGGGCTTGTGCAACCCTAGGATTAGTCGGGATGTTGTTCTTGGACATCCGGTGCCAATATAAATAAATAAATAATTAATTAATTAAATTAAATCTAAAAAAAAAATGATCATCACTTATACAACCTACAAAAGCCTTAACAAAATCCTTGCCTTTGGTTTTTCGCCATGTAGTAAGGGAAGACCTAAGCGGTAGAATTTGTCAACTTGAATTCCATGTGTGAGAACCAATTTCCTGTGTTTCTTGCGGTTGATCCAGTTTGCCCAAGAAACATTAAGGAATAATCAGAGTCGTTACGAAAGGGAAAATTTTCATCTCATGGATATCATGAAGAAAAACTCACCTTTGCTCAGTTTAGAGTTGCACAAAAAAATTGCTGCCTCTAGGGATCTCTTCTAGGTTTTGAGGTTGGCTGTTTGGTGTGAAAACTTCTCAAAACGTACTTCTGTGATATTGCAGCAAGAAAAAGAAGAAGATGCTTTGTTTATAGAACCCAGGGTTTGCTGAGAATCTGTATAGAATCGTAGGAGGGATTTACTGGTATGTTTTTTAGAGATATAAAGAGGAAACTTGATCAAAATCTTTGTATTTTCTCACTTTGGAAGGACTTTTATTAAAGAAGAAAAGAAAAGGAATCCTCGCTTTAAAAGGGCAACAGATCTTGGAGATGGTTCTTAGGGATTATCTTCTTGGCTTTTGATGAAAACTTGAGGAAATAGTTTGCCATAGGGGCTGACAGACCTGGCAGTGGAGAGGATTAGTTAATAAACATGTTTTAAAGACGATTTCAATAGAAAACCTACTTGAAACACTTTTACTGCATATTGTTACATTGTGCCACTTATTTGAGTCAATTTTTTTTTTTTTTTATATTTTAATGTTACCCATGTATGACGAAGATGGGTCCACATGCTGGACTTAGTACGGTAGACATTTTCCTAGTGAAGAAAATAAGCATTTTTATCACATGAACTATTAGGATTTCGATTAGGATTAGAATTGACATTCTCTCTCTCCCTCAATTTTGATTTATTGGATTGTCACATGTAATGATTTAATAAAGAGTTCAGTCTTGTTTGAAAAATTCTTAAAGTTTACGTAATAGCCCCCCCCCCCCCCCCCCCCCCCCCCCCCCCCCCCCCCCCCCCCCGCGCGCGCGCGCCGCCCCGCCTTGCCTTTCCAAATGCTGGATGCATGTGCAAAACTTGCATATATAAAAAGTAAGAATATACATTAACCTTGTATTCATTGCTGCATCCTGGTTATCAGCATGCAAGGCTAAGGATTATTATTATTATTATTATTTTTTATATGTAAATTATTATTTTTTACTTATCGAAATCGGTAAGAATTTTTTTTTTTTCGAACAGGCCTCTTGTTTTTCATTTATGACTGTGTTACTCATATTTATGCATCTACTTTCCTTTTGCAAGTATAGATATCTCCTCTGTCTCCCTGGTTCAAAATTTCTGGTTGCCATCTCACACTCTGATGTGAGCATAGGGTTATATAAAGTTCCATAATGATGGATATCTTGTACACTGTTTGTTCTAAGATGTCAATACTTGTATTTGCAGCTGCATATAAATTTAATAGTTGTGACTGAGAAATAAGCTGTCCTATTTGTGCCTTATCTTTTTTGTTGCTATATCTTTGTGATGGCGAAAACTATAGAACAACAGGACAAGAAGTTACTTTCCTCTGTCTTGCCCATTCTTATGATGAATAAAATCTTGTTTACCGATAAAAAGAGTTACTTTCCTCTGTCGGACCTTGATTCTGACTTTTAAGTACTTTTAACAAAGCCATATGTCTAGATGTGGCAGATGTTGGAGAGGTCAGTGCTAACTAGAAAAAATTGCGAAGGATTGTATAAAAACAACCTAATTGATCAAATTTGCTTCCTATGGGCTGATGCATGATACTTCCTTGAAAGTTGGGTAAGCTTGCAATTTGCATTAGTCATTCCTGTATCTCTTTAGCCACTGGAATTATGTGAACTTGCTCGGCTGATATGCATATTTCTCAAGTTACCAAAGCCTTTCCCCAATTTACTAGGGATGGCTTCACAAGTATTTTTGTTCTGAAGATGCATTCATTGGATAATATTTTCTGTTTGCTGTCATGTACTCCTTCAGGTACTCCTTCACCAAAGCTCTGTGCATTGCTTTTGTCATGACCTTCTTTGCCATGTTTGATGTTCCTGTCTTCTGGCCCATTTTACTTTGTTACTGGATTGTTCTGTTTGTCCTTACAATGAGGCGCCAAATTGCACACATGATCAAACACAAATATATTCCATTCAACGTAGGGAAGCAGGTGAGATTCATACGGTTCTAATTAACTTTCTCTATCTGGACTGACCACTTATCCTTAGAAGCAATTTTGTTCCTTTGTCATTAGCTTGTGTTGCTGTAGGAGCAACCTTTCCTGTAAATGATTTCTGGCGGTTGAAAAATTAACTTTTTATCATTGACAGAAATATGGCAAGAAACCTTCTGCGAGTGGCGGTGGCTCCCGTGGTGACTGAACTTCTTCTAATTTTATTATGATTAGGGCAAATTCACCTGATGGCCAAAAAAAAAAAAAAACGAACAAACAAAAAAGGAAAGGCTTAGGGAAGATTTAGGATAGTAGATTTCTTTTTTGTATGGATTGTAATATGAAGTTCAATTGTCTTGTTTTTTCATGATACCAGAAGAATTGCCGATGTTGCAGGGAGACTTTTTATTGTCCATATACAATTAAGATTCAATTATTACGTTTTTCAGATGACTGTTAATGTATCTGCATCTGCATGATGCAGAATATTTCCACCCTTGCATTGTTTCCTCTGTTATTGATAGCAGATTCCTATGCTTATATAAATGTCTTGCAAATGAAAAGAGAGTCATCAATGTAGGATAGGAGTTGTATGGCCTATTCGCTTTTTTCACAAACTCTTTTCCCTGTTTACACTTGCAGTCGAATAATAATTGATTATCGCCGTATGAAAAGATAAATACTTTAGCTACAAAAATTTTTTAAAGTAAATATACAAACAAAAAAATGTTAGATTGTAAAATTATTTTTATCTTAAAGTTTTGTGTTTTCATGATTTTTGTTAAATAATTTTATTCATTAGGATTTAGTGGATGCCTAAATATTCAAATATGAGTTAGAATAGAATTTTTCAAAATAAAATTGTTTTAAATTCATGATTTAATTGTTCTAATAAAGTACCAAAAGGCATTCTTGGATCCATCTTTCTGATGTATGTTTGAAATTGGGCAACATGGCGCATGGTCAGTCGTCTCTAATCCTCCGAAGTGACAATTATTTAATTACAGAAAAATTTTAAGTGCTTTTTCAGTTTTGAAGCAATGGGAACTTAATTAATTATTTGTCAACATAAACAAACGGACCGGACTGGACCGGTCTGGTAGCAAATTTTGGATCTGTGCGGTCATGGCGCCCCCTCCCCGTACGACGAGACCCCATTGGTACAGTAACAACGCCATTTTCTTAGGGCTTTTCAAATTTCAAACGGCGCTATTAATAAATAGCCGTTGGAAGTTTGAAATTTGAAAGAAAGAAAAAGTAACGGTCCGGGCTATGACTATTGTTTTTTATTTTGTTTTGTTTTGCTTTTAGGATAGCATATTTATAAGCTCCAAGAGCTTTCAGATATCTCTCAATACTTTACCGTAACTTTCGAAAGTCAAAAGCACTTTCCCAGAGAAGAAGTTGCAAGTAGCAGTCGAGGCGCTCGTTTCTTAGCACCGTCTTCATCAAGGTTACGTTTTTCTCATATGCATTGTTATTATTGTTGAATTGTACCTGCTACAACATTCACACTGCATTAGATAGCATTCTAGAATGAAAGTCTGTAGGTTTTCAAATCGAGGCCCTCTTTCGTCTGTGTCAAGACTATGTTTTGTTTGGCTGCTGAGAAAACTTTTCAAGTGTGAAAGACAAAGAAGGGACAAGCTCAAAAATTATTTTAGCTTCGGTAGCGTTTTGCGGTTTGTTCGAGTTGAACTTTTGCATTTGCTTCTCAGGAAAGAAACAGTGCGCAAGCGTTATCTCTGCTTGTGGCCCATTCTAGTTTCATTACGTACTTCTTGTTGGAGGGATAAGAATTATGTTTAAAATAATTTAAATATCATCTCAGCCTTTTTTCTCAACAAGTTCGCTTGCTTTTTCAAGGTCTGTATTGTTTGGTACGCATGATCATTGCTTTTCCGGGTTCTTTTTTTATTTAGGCCATTGAAATTTTGAATTACAGGTACTCCCTGTAACTATACGGTGGTCAAGAACTATAGTTCTCTTCCTTTTCTACGATTCTGTTTGGTTTTGGAGAAAACTGTGTGATCTAATTTCTATCTTTGGCTGTTTCGGGAAAGCAGAATAAGTAGTTTTATCTTATGAATGTTAATAATATACATCAAGTCGAGCAGAATTCCCAATTTTCATGGAAACAGAGCAAATTCTTTCACTCTGTTTTATATTTCTTCTCCTCTTCGACCCAGAAATCTATCCTTTCGTATTGTATTTTGCAATGGCCAAATTTAGATCTCAATAGTATAATAAGTTTCTTCGATTACATTCAGGTTGGTGTTTGATCCTTGCAAATATGAATGACCTTATGACGAAGTCATTCATGAGTTACGTGGAACTCAAGAAACAGGCAATGAAAGACCTTGATGCAGAGCCGGACATCGAGATGGGAAAACTTAATCCCTCTGATGAACAGAATCTCTCGCTGTTTTTCGAAGAAGTGGCCGGAATCAAGGCTGATATGGAAGAAATCACCAATCTTCTTCTTAACCTTCAAGACCTGAATGAAGAGACCAAGTCCACTCACAGCGCTAAAGTTGTTCGAGGGCTAAGAGATAGGATAAACTCAGACATGGTCACCATTCTTCGGAAGGCGAAAAACATCAAAGCAAGACTAGAGACGCTCGATCGCTCTAACATAGCTAATCGCAAGGTCTCGGCAGAATACAAAGAAGGAAGCCCGGTTGATCGAACAAGGATGTCGGTGACAAATGGTTTGAGAATTAAACTGAAGGAAATGATGAATGATTTCCAGTCATTGAGAGAGCGGATTGTGAAAGACCACAAAGAAGGTCTTAAAAGGAGGTACTATGCTGTGACTGGAGAGGAACCAAGCGAGGAAGATATTCAGAAGATGATTTTGGGAGGTGGACAGGTGAAGGTCTTTGAAGGGAAGGCAGATTTGGCAATGGAGAATAAGGAACGGGACGAGGCTTTGAAGGATATACAGAGGAGCTTGACAGAGCTCCATCAAGTCTTTCTGGACATGGCAGTTTTGGTGGAAACACAAGGCGAGAAGATCAACGACATAGAAGAGAATGTGGTTCGCGGTGGCACCGACATTAGGGGCGGAACCAAAGGGTTGTTTGAAGCTGAGCAGTTGAAGAAGAGTAGAAGGAAATGGCTTTATTGGATGGTTGGTTTGGTGCTGGCTCTGTTGTTGGTATGCCTCATTTTCATCATAGTATTTTGAACTCCTCTCCTGAGTTCAAAAAATGACTAGAATGCGTGATTCTGATTGCTGGGACGGAAGAAGAGTATGGGAGGTTTGTTCTGTATGGTGGGATATCAGAATATGAGGGGTGATGTTTGTATTTGGCCTTGCATTCTGATACTTGTGTCATTTGGACGGCTATCTGTGATGATATCTCTTCATCTTCGATTTGGATTTTGTGGATGGTGGTGTTCTTCTATTGAGGAGGCTTGTTAGTTGGGTCTTTCTTCCTCTATTTTTCTTTTCATTAAAATTGAGACTCCTAAATTATTGAGGCTTCTTTTCATATATTTTTTTAAAATTTGTTAATTAAAAAATGTAGCTTACTGGATTGGTGGGGCTTTGGGTCCACATTCTATTATGTCGAGAATCTGGTGAACAAGAATGGGCTTTCACAAGGGACAGACTTTCGTACCTGGCCCATGTCAATTGGGGGTTCTCTGTAAAGAATGAGAAATGATATCTACACAACATCACAATATATTTTACAACACGTGTTTTAAAGTGAGGGTATTTTTATAAAGTGATGTTATTTTTATAAAATATTTTACTAAAATACCCTTTATTTGTAATGTATTGTAAGAAGTGATGTGTGTCTATCATTTTTCGTAAAGAATATGAGAAAACTTTGGATCTGAAAATTGGTAGACCAACCGACCTAGACCGATTGGGCTGGTTCCTAATCGGGGTCCTGTCCAGGGCAGCGGTTCAAGACCCGTTCCTATATTGTGCAAACTGGCCGAAATCGATCTAGTTTTGGACCGGTTGTGAAAAAAAATATATATATAAATAATTTTTAGTATATTATAATTTACAACATAAAATTTAATCTTAATTTAGAGAAATATTTTAGACAAAAACTTGCAAGAAAAAAAAAAAAAAAAACTAGCAAAAGTTCCCAAAGCATTTTTAGCGAAGCTGTTGAGGGGGAGATACCCAGTTTCGTCTCTTAGAGCGCATCCTCATTAAAATTTGAATTGTTTTTATAAAATAGTCTCATATTGTTGATTAAAAAACATTTTACATTTTTCCTATAGTCTAAAAATGGAAGGCCACTTTCATTTTCCAAAAATTACAATATTACTTTCTCACTCATACTAAAGTCGCGAGATATGGGAACACCAATATGCAGGAAAGAAACTGCCCTCTCCATTTCATCACCCGAACTCCCTCTCACAATCCCACTCCCAATCTATAAGTTTTCTCAAATGATTTTTTTTTAGGCTTTTGATTTTTCTTGGTTTCATATCTATCGATTTCTCAGTTGTTATTATACTTCAACACGGATGTAGAAGTGAGATTGACAGTTAAGGTTTGCTTGATAACTCTATTTTTCGACGATTGAAAGTCCTAGTAGTCTGCTTGATAACTTTGTTTTATGTCTCCATGATAACTTTGCTTGATTTTCAGTCTGATTGAAAAATCATTTTATGTCTCTCTTCTTTATAAGGTTTGAAGTTGAGTTTGGTTTCAGTGTGGCATATTTTCTTTTGCATATTGAGTGAATGTTCAAATGAAAGAGAGTGGGTTATATATTTGGGGGTTTCCCCCTTAATGTCAATTATTATTTTTATTTCTTGGGTTCAAAGTTGATACTTTATATCGGTTTCATTGGGTGGGTTATGTATTGGAAGGATATATTATATTGTTGGTTTCATGCATGTTGGCATTGTTGAGAAGTTCTAATAAACAAATCAACTCTAGATGCAAAATAAGTATGTTAGGGAGGCTGCAAGCTGGGTTGAAAGGATAGGGCTGAGATAATAGAACTTAAAAGGAAGAAGATGGAGATGGATATCATGAGTTTGAATGTTGATAACATGAATGGGATGCAGCAAAAATACTTCAAGTCACTTCAAATGGAAATCCTAGAGAAATATAGGAATGAATTGAATCAAATGTAGCACGTGGAGTTTCTGTTTTGCACACTTGGTAATATATTATTCATTTTAAAAATATTTGGTAGTTGTTTGTTTGGTTAATATATTGAAGAGTTGATGGTTTTGCACACCTGGAAATCAATATTTGCTATTTTTGGTAAATTCTAAGATTAGCATTGCTTAATTTTGAGCTTAATTATGTGTTTTGCGGGAAGTTCTGATTTCGGATTTGGTTGTTGAATTTTGATGGAAGACTATTTTTTAGAACTTCATGATAGATTTCTTTCTTTTTTTGGTCTAACATCGAAGATTTATGTGGGTTTTTGGTTTAGCATAGCATATTTGTGTAACAACTCATGTGGATGTATTTGGTTTTTTTGTAACTGCTGTTATGTGTAATCTGGGGGTTTCTTTTTGTGCTGCTATACACGGTATGTTGTTAGACATGAACACTAGTATGTTGCTAGACATGGTAATTGAAATGTTGGAAGAGCAAATTTATGTAGGTGTTTTTTGTAATTAAGATGGTGATAGAAGTCCAGATTTATTGTAAGTGTTTTGTAATTAAGAAGGTGTTTTCTTGTAGGTGTTTATGTAGGTGCAAATTTTTTGTTGACATGAATTATGCTAGATATTTAGTTAAGATATTTAGTAATTAAGAAATTTAGATAGATAAAAAAAAGAAATTTAGATAGAATTTTATATGAGTTTAATCTCACCTTTTGGTTATTAGGATTAAATGATTTTTGAAAATATGAGTTTTTAATATTAATTTAATTATTAATAATATTAAATTGGTCGAATTATAAAATGTGATAAAAATAATTTTTTTAAAAAAATTAATTTAATAATATTTTATTATTATAAAAAGAATGAATAGTTAATCTAATATGAAGATTGAATTTTGATAGAATAGACGAATATAAAAAAATATTGGAATAGATAAATTTGATCAAGTCAATGAGAATACTCTCAAGTGCCATTTATATACCCAGGTACTGTAGAAGGGCAAAAAACGCTTGGAAAACAGTTAAGCCAAGTCTCCTAAATCCTTTTTTCTCGTCAGACAATTCTGCTTCTTGCTTAGCACAATCATGCCATCATTTGCGTTTATTATTAGCAAAATTATGGGCTTCCCACCTTCTGAAAATAGTGGTAAAACTCATGCTAATATCGGTTTATTTGTTTTGTTATTACATATGGATTTTTCAAATAAAACAGAAAAATCCATCGACGTTTAACCTTTAAATGATTTTTATGGTAGATTTTTTCTTCTAATAGCATAGTTTTATTACAACAGATTTTTTTTATAGCAGTTTTTTATAATAATTTAAAAAAAAAAATAAAATTGACACTTGATTAAAATCAAACCGAACTGAATCAGAATCAGTAAAAATAGAAGAAAAGAGGTAATCAGCCCATGATCGGTTCTTAAAAATATAAAATTGATATATACCAATCTGATCTCAAAATTTATATAAAACTGAACTGAACTGGATTAATTATATCTCTAGACTAAAAATCACATGGACAACTATGTACTAACAAACGGTAGTAGCAATCTTCGTTGGCTTCATTGTTCTTTGATCTCTCTCTCTCTTAACCCACTCTCACAAAAAAATATCACACAACATTTCTCGATGCAATATACAAAGGATAGATATATGATATTTGTAGTTTTAAAATGTATATTCTTATATTTTTTTTTTTAAATTAAATAAATTTAAGATTCATAAAAAAAAATTATTATTTTAATAATATCCCTACTTTTATCAAAGAGAATAGGTTGGACGTCCACATTTGAAAACCGTATATAGCACTGATTCATCAGTCGTAGAAGATTCTAAGCACCTTTATCTTCTTTGACCCGGCAATTGATCTAAACATTCAAAAAAGAACGTACCTTTATCATTAGAGCGTGATACTTTTACGACAAGTCACATGCCTTTGAAAATTATGGCTAAAATAGGAGACTCAATTTACGTAACTTTTATCATTCATTTTTGAGTTCCACACCCTTGGTTTTAAATGTGTAAGAATATTGAGAAATGCAGTCATCGTCCTAAATTTCGTCTAATACTCTTAATTTTCTGATGTGAGGTTTACCCAAAAAATGCCAACATGTTTTTTATATGACATTTGACTTTCATAGATGACCACCAATATAAACACTTGACAGGATAAGAACAAAAAAAACCCAACACACGTATTTCTGGAAAGAAAAAATAATAATAATCGGGAAGAGGCAAAGAGGCCCAGAGGGAGCGTATTTTGATGACCAAGAGCCTCAGGAAGGGTAGAAAAAACGCCGGAGGACAAGTTAAACAGTTTCGATACGGAAGTTGTTTGGCGGCTGGCACAGGAAACTCCAAACAGCCACCCCATCATTGCGAGGCGACACTCTCAATGTCCCAGCATAATCCAGCCCAGCTAGTTGAACACAAAAATCTCGCGGTTTCAAGAATTTCGAGTGCATTTTTCCGTTGTGATAGGCAATGGATACGTTGCGGGAGGATGAGGAAGAGTACAGCTGGAGAGAAGTGAAGCTGCCTAGTCTGATACCCATAGTGCCAGAACCAGAGCTGGAGAGAGAGAGAGGGGAGAGGAGACGAGGCCGGGACGTACTTATAGCTGTGGATCACGGTCCTAACAGCAAGCACGCCTTTGATTGGGCTCTCATCCACCTCTGCAGGCTCGCTGATACCCTCCATCTCATCCATGCTGTTTCCAGTTAAGTAAATTGCACATCTTTTCATAATTGTTCGACTTGATTTGTTCTATGATTGTAAATTCTTGATTATTAATTTTTGGGGTATTCGTTTCGTTTGGGTTTGTTTAGGCGTGAAAAACGAGGTCGTTTACGAGGTCAGCCGGGGCCTTATGGAGAAGCTTGCGGTTGAGGCTTTTGAAGTTGCCATGGTGAGCCATCTTCTTTAATTTGCTTATTTTCTGCAATTAATTCCAAAACAAAAAAGTACGAAATGCCATGTAAAGATACAGATGTTAGAGTTTCACCTTTGATTGAAAATTAAGGTACAAATTTAAGTAGTTTATCACTTAATTTGGTTGAAGCCCACGAGTTAAGCTTTTGCGGAAGGTGGTCTCCTGACATCTATCTTAGGTCGACATCTAACGGCCCAGCTTCTACACTTCTCTTTAAAAAAGAAAAAAAAAAAAGGAAGAGAGAAAAGAAAGGAAGAAAAAATGGGAACCCTGGGTATCTTACTTTCTCCAAAACGATCCATATTTTGTATGTTAAAGTCATGCACCATCAAACTTTTTCAATTGGTTTAGCTATGATGAATTCTTGGTATCCCTTGCCATTGCTTTGATGAAAGCTTATCAAAACTGATCCTGGGTTGTTTCTAGTTTCAATCTAAAAGGTTTAAGTGAGACGTGTAAATTTTCTCGCATATAATCAAGAACTTGTTTGGATGCTAAAAAATTTGGTCTTTTTGTCACACTGAGTAATTGAGATTTATCTGCTACGCCCTGTAGATAATCCTATCGTTGCTTAGAGATTCGACCTGATATTTTTACCTTTGAAGTTTTAATTTTTAGTTACTGCCTCAGGGACATACTCGTCTTGGCTAATTTATGAAGTGGCACTTCCCTCTAGTGAGTCTAATCTACCAGATATGCTATGACACTTACATGAGAATTATTTCTTGTAGTCACTTATAAAAAATAATAATAATAATAATAATTTCTTGTAGTCAAACTGTCACAGTTTGATGCACATTTGGCTTCTCATCTCCAAACGAGTTGTGCAGACGACTGAATCCTCTTCCACTTAGAAACCCCAGTTCATACCTGAAACTCCTTTGGCACTGCCAAAAGTAAATCGGCTGTACCTTACCACTTTGCAGTTCAGTTTGAATCTAATTTATGCACAAGTAAGAACCTTATATAAGCAGACTTTCCATCCCCCGCATTTTCTCTGTTGCTTTAGCACTCTTCGTTTGATCATGTTCTCCCCTCATGCTGCGGTTATCCCTAAGCTTAGAAGAACCCCTAAGGGGTTGGCTCAATTGGTAAAGGCCTTGGTCTTGGTGGTATGCTCCCTCCAAGGTCCAAGGTTCGAATCCCACTGGGTGCAAACAATCTCTTGGGGTCATCGGACGGAGATGTTTTTCCCTTAAATTACCCGAGGTGCACTTGAGGGAAATTCCTTGCCGAGAACATGTGCACCCCCGAGATTAGTCGGGACACTGTTTCCGAACACTTAGCGCCAATAAAAAAAAATCCTTAAGCTTGGAAGACTGATATATACTGTATCTACGCAAATATAAGTTATCCCCAATTTTCCTGGGATTATTCAGGACTTCGTTCCTTCCAGTGTTTTAATTATCAAGTTTTGATGTTCTTTGTGGAATAGGTGAGGACTGAGGCTCGGATTGTGGAAGGGGATCCTGGTAAGGTAATTTGCAAGGAAGCAGAAAGGTTGAAGCCTGCCGCAGTGGTCATGGGTACCAGAGGCAGAAGCATTATTCAAAGGTTCATCCTCCCACCCCACCCTCTCTCTCTCTCTCTCTCTCTCTCTCTCTCTCTCTCGCTCTCTCTCTCACAATTTTGTTGTTGTTGGGACTTCAGTGTACTGCAGGGAAGCGTGAGCGAATATTGCTTCCACAACTGTAAATCAGCACCTGTAATAATTGTTCCTGGGAAAGGTATTGTCTCTTACTAATGAAATCCTTTCCTTATATTTCCTTTAGAGTTTTAATTCTCAAGTATTTATAACTTGGATTGGCAGAAGCTGGAGACGAGTCATTGATCTAGTGAAATGGCAAACAACTAACTGTATGTTCCGAATGTTGTGGTATTCAACAATAGCTTGCTTGTTGTGGATAGTTGTAGGTTTTCTGGACAATACAGTTTATTATTTTGTGTGAGCTCATTGTATAAGAGTGTTAATGGCACGTTTAGCATGTTAGGTTATTTATGTGAATTCACTGTTGCTATCTAGAGACAATTTGGAGTAATGGATTTTGGTTTCATTATAGCAAATTTGCAGGGCATAGTCCCGTATCTCACAAACATTGAAATTTATGATCTTTAATTTTTGTGACTACCATTACTTAAATCCAACAGCTTGAACGGCACTCTTTCATAGCCAAAGAAAAAAGAAGCGGTCTTTTAAAAACCCGTCCTCTGTGTGGATCAGATCAAGCTTGAACATAAATGATCATTTCTGTAGCTAATGAAGTCTATGTCATCTTTTATTCAGTACAGCTTGACATGCTAAAGCCTTGCATGGAATTCATAAGTCTAATATGGCACAGACCAACGTGTATGTTATAATTGAAGACGAAACTGGAGAACGGTGGCCCGAGAAATAGTTTGGTGATACTACAAATATAGTCCTAATCAAGTCCTTGCCCTTTGAACTCTTCAATCGTATTGTCTTAAGTTCTGTGAGGTTGATAATTCATAAGTTCGACTACATTATTGTTATAAACTATCTTGAATTGTATGATCACATTTATCTAGTCGTCAAATGCATAGTACATAGTGCTAACATAGTACTAGCATAGTGAGTTGGTCGACATATGCATAGTGCATAGTGCTAGCATAGTACTAACATAGTGAGTTGGCCGACATATGCATAGTGCATAGTGTTAGCATAGTACTAGCATAGTGAGTTGGCCGACATATGCCTAGTGCATAGTGCAGCATAGTAAGTTAGCATAGTTCCCTTTGTACGCCTATATATATCGTTGAATTCTTTAAGAAATTCATAAGTTTCATAACCTTTCTGAGTTCTATCTCTTTCCCTCTCCTTTTAAAAGTTTTATAATACGTTATGGCTCTCTCTTTTCTATAATTTCATAACACGTTATCAGCACGAAAGTTTTGACGATTTTGAAGCTAGTAGTCCTCAACTTTAAGTAAGTTTTTCAATATATTTTTATATTCCTGATTTATATATGTAAAAAATGTCAAATCTTACAAAATCGGAATTCATTGCTCTTGACATTTCTGAAAAAAATTATTTATCTTGGATCCTTGATGCTGAGATCTATCTGGATGCGATGAACCTGGGAGATACAATTAAAGAAGGAAATCAAGGGTTCGTGCAGGACCGTGCTAAGGCAATGATTTTCCTTCGGCACCATCTTCATGAAGAATTAAAAACTGATTATCTAACGGTGAAAGATCCACTTATTTTGTGGAATGATTTAAGGGAGAAATATGAACACCAGAAAACTGTAATCCTCCCAAAAGCTCGTCATGATTGGATGCACCTGAGGTTGCAAGACTTCAAGAGTGTTAGTGAGTATAACTCTGCACTCTTTAAAATTAGCTCGCTATTGAAATTATGTGGTGAAAAAGTCACTGATGATGACTTGTTAGAGAAGACATATACTACTTTTCATGCTTCGAATGTGCTCCTGCAGCAGCAGTATCGAGAGCGAAAGTTCAAAAAATATTCTGAACTTATATCTTGTCTTCTAATAGCTGAGCAAAATAATGAGCTTTTGTTAAGAAATCACCAGTCACGTCCTACTGGTTCTATATCATTCCCTGAAGTGAATGGTACTAGATTTACATCATTCCCAAAAGCGAATGGTGCATCTTTTCAAAGAAAACGAGGGCGTGGACGTGGTAGGAAAAACTATAGAAGTGAAGGTCCTAGAAGTCACCACACTAAAAGGGACAATAATAGATATATACCGTACCACCAGAAGTGGTTTAACTCAGAGAAGGGCAAAGGTCCCCAAAACAAATTTTTAAAGAAAGATGAAGATGGATGCTATAGATGTGGTATGACTGGACATTGGGCTCGTATCTGTCGTACAGATAAGTACTTGGTTGACTTATATCAATCTTCTATAAAAGAAAAAATAAAGGAATTTGAAACAAATTTTACTGAACCATCATATGCTTTAGATTCTATAGATGGAGAAGATATTACAAGTCTTGATGTTTCTGATTTCTTTGAGGATTCTAGTGGTAGAGTTGATCATGAAAGTGTTCCTTTTTAATTAATGTATGTCCTTTATCTTATTATAAAATATTTTTATATTCTGCAATATTTTGTAGTAATGAAAGTTTTATTTATTCTTTTATACTTGTTATAAATTATTGATGATATGATTTATCTGAGAATGGAAATGGAGCATCCCTGAAGGATCGCCTTAAATCAATAATTTTATTGAGTATTTCATATGAGTGATACTTGTACCAAAAACTCATTATGATTTATGCACCTGAAGTTGCATAATTGAAATTGTGGAAAGAATATATATTTGAATGAACGTCTCGAATGTGCTCCTGAAGTAGCAATATCGAGTATGCTCCTGAAGTCGCAATATGAAATGCAAACGTTCACAATATATTCTAAATCTGTATCAGTGACTGAGCAAAATAATGAGCTTTTGATAAGAATCATTATTCACTTCTTACTAGATCTACATCATTCCCTGAATTAAATGATAATGAATTTATATCATTCTATTCTCTGAAATGAAAAGAATGATGCGTTTCATTCAAAGAAACTAAGAGATTGGACGTGATAATGAATATCTTTTTGGGCCAGAAGCTCGTATTGGAAAAGCTGTAAGCTTTCTCTTTGAGATGATATTATACAAATTATTGAATCAAATATTATGTTGCATCAAAAGGTGATATGATTCAAAATATTTGTATCTTTTCATGGTTATCTTGATCATCCAAAATCAATTACGATAAGTCGAATGATTTTCATATGGACGTTCATAAAAGAACCAGAAGATTCTTCTACTATAAAGTTTTACCACCAGAAATGAAAAGAAAAATTTGCTTGAAGCAAATAAGATGAAATTATTCGACGTTATCTTGATTATCATATGTGAACCAGAAGTTCAGATGATAATTAAATTTTGGATACAATAAAATAAAAATGTCTCATATTCTAGCTGCTAAAATCCCAGTTAGGATTGAAGCCCCTGTAGGACAATTAAGAAATTCAGCAGTCTAAAGACATGTATAAAGGCATGTGAGACTTATCGATACAAAAGATAGAGTATCTCAAAAGAGAAAGGCATAAATAATTTGGTGCTCCTGAAGAGGCTATACCCACAAAACAAGCAATAAAGTCTATCCAAATTCTCTGTATAAAATTCTCCTATATAAACTCCTGAAGAGGTTTTTCATGAAAATGTATTCCCTTGAAGAGGGACAGGTACCTGAAAATAATGAGATCTCGTTACATTTCATTAATAGAGAAATTATGGATAGAAATAAAATTGTTGTCGACAATGTATTTCCATATGAGATAGCAATTGACATTACCAGAAGTAATGATGAAAGTGAATCAAGAATCGTCGAAGAATACGACGTAAAATATTGGCCAAATTTGAAAGAAACAATTCCTGCAGAATTGATTCACTAGTAAAATATGATGCATCGGGACTTATAGTCCAAACACCTAAAGAGGTGATGCTTGTTGAATGTCAGTGGGTATTTATGGAAAGGAAATAAAAATGTGATATATAAATCACGAGTCAGTTTCTCAATTCCTGCAGAATTGATATCACTAAGTAAAATGTGATAAATATGGACTTGAAAGTCCAAACACCTAAAGAGGTGATTTTTGTTAAACATTAGTGGATATTTATATATATGATATAAAAAGCCTGAAACTTTTAATATGAAAATTAAATATAGAAATCACAAGTTAGTTTCTCGAAGAAACAATATTGATATGATTTTAAAGTGGTTGAAATCATATTGAGATTTTTATTAGCTTGAAAGTTACCGAGAGTTTGGATATGCATGATTAACTGCATATTTATATGGATCATTGGATCATGATATATATATATATATATGAAAATCCCTGAATGATAGAAAATGTCTGAAACTTCTAATATGAATATATCTAGAAATATGTATTCTATCAAGTTTCAAAGATCCTTATATGATCTAAAGCAATCCAAACACAAATGAAAACAAGCTATTATTGCAGTTTATATATATGATTTAAATGTCATTGAGGCTCCAGAAGAGCTCATAAAAACTGCACATATTTGAAATATAAATCTGAAATCCTTGCGGCTTCAAGGGGAAGATGGATGATGTTATTAGTCATGAAATACCATCTTTTAATACAATTAGTATTTCAGATTAATATTATGGGTTTGATATGAAGTGTGCATTATTAAAGAAGAAATAAAAGGGAGCACATAGAACATCTACCAAAAGATAGAAACACAAATATGAATATTTGTGAAATATTATTTTATTATCTTGAAGCAAGAATTACAAAAATTTGAGACACTTTACCTCATTCTTCAAACGCTCTTGTTTTTCAAGAATCTGCATAGCATCCCTATCTAAAGGGGTGGACAATCGAGAAGAAGATTTAAGCAAGGATTTTAAATTCCTATTCTCTTTCTTTATTGATTCTATCTTCATGTTGGACTCCAGAAGAAGTCGCTGAAGTATAGCAATATTCTCGTGGAGATTGTCAACTCCACAAGTTCTGGATTGCAGTCGCTGAGAAAATGCGACAATGGATGATGAGTATCGGGTATTGAGACTCACAAGCTCATAGATAGCTTCATTATCTGACCTACGAGTCAGATCATTATATTTCATGATAGCACCTGTGGTAGAAGCAGGAACAGCTGATGAACGAGGTGCAGAATACCTCATATATTGACCCTGAGAAGATTGCTGAGCCATTGCAGAGAGAGATTGCAGGATAAGAATGCTGAAAGAGATTGTAGAATAAAAATGCAGTATGATTACAGAAAAGTGAAGAAGATGAAATGCGAATGAAGATGAACTGAATATCTCTTTTATAGAGAAAATTATAATACAGCATCTCTCGTGAAGCAAGAGAAAAGAGATGGAATATAGTTTCATAGCTCTGCGGCGCCTGACAGCACGTCTGACACCTACAGAGGAGTTGAAAATCCAGGTGCTTGTCTGATCTTAAAAGGCTGGCTACCGTTTTTATTAAAAAATGAGGTTAGCGGTTTAATGTTGATGAATTCTCCACTAACTGTGTTATTTACAAGAACTCCAGAAGAGTACAACTCCAGAAGAGTAGTGATGAGCAGAAAGATCCAGTTGTGATTATTTTATCAACATGGATCAAGTCCACAGTTAGTTGGATGTACAGATGCGAGTTATCTTTCAGATACACACAAGAAGATCATTGCAATTCATGAGAAAAAAGTTGAAATTGATATCAAGAAGGTACGGTCAAGTAAAAATCTGGCAGATTTATTCACTAAAACATTACCAACTGCAACATTTAAGAAAATTATGCAGAACATTGGAATGCGGAGGTTTGAAGACCTGTTATCATGCACTACCAACTGCAACATTTAAGAAGATTATGCAGAATATTGAAATGCGGAGGTTTGAAGACCTGTTATCATGCACTTTTCAGGGGAAATAATGTCTTGAAGACTTGTGCCGATTGTACTCTTTTTCCTTCGCTAAGGTTTTATTCCACTGGGTTTTCCTTTGCAAGGTTTTAATGAGGCAATCTTAAATCACTCGGTGATACACATGAATACTGTACTCTTTTTCCTTCGCTATTGGTTTTTTCCCACATGGTTTTTCCTTAACAAGGTTTTAACGAGGCATATTCTTTAAATATGGTCATCCAAAGGGGAAGTGTTATAAACTATCTTGAATTGTATGACCACATTTATCTAGTCGTCAAATGCATAGTGCATAGTGCTAGTATAGTACTAGCATAGTGAGTTGGTCGACATATGCATAGTGCATAATTCTAGCATAGTGAGTTGGCCAACATATACATAGTGCATAGTGCTAGCATAGTGAGTTGGCCGACCTATGCATAGTGCATAGTGTTAGCATAGTGCAGCATAGTAAGCTAGCATAGTTCCCTTTGTACGCCTATATATATCGTTGAATTCTTTAAGAAATTCATAAGTTTCATAACCTTTCTGAGCTCTATCTCTTTCTCTCTCCTTTTAAAAGTTTTATAATACGTTATGGCTCTCTCTTTTTCTATAATTTCATAACAATTATTTTATTTTTTCTTTTCTTTTATTTAATAACCTGGGTCGGAATTACGGGTGTTTTCTTGTAATGACTCGGGGAAAAGTCCAAGTCACATCCGGGTCTATTAATCCTTACTTGATTAGGATAACATCAAATCAAGAATATTATCTTAAACATTAGAGATAATATTAAGTCAAGAATTTGATTTGACATTATTCTAATCAAGTGATGTAATTTTTATAATATTTTTGTAATAATATGAATATTTACCTTATCTCATCTCTTGCCATTTTTCTATAAATAGAGAAATACGTTTTATATTTAAACACACTTGAGAATAGTAAAGATGTAGCTCTCAAAGTCTATCTCCCCTCATTATCTTCCTCCTCTCTTCTTTATCTCAATTTCTTTCATATTTTGTATTTTGTATTCATACTTAATTTATAAAACTGAATTTCTATACAGACGGAACTAATGTTGAACTTGACAATTAATGTGCATATATAATAACCATCTGTTATACTTCACCCACTCATTGTCGGACCAAGTGGAGCATTACGTTCCCTATATCTTATACTCTCATCCCTCACCTCTATTCATAGATAGATCTAAGTGAATTAATAGATTATGTTGCTGTAAACTAACCATACCAACTAAGCAGATGCTTTAACTTAATCATCACCCTCGCATTGTCTTGCATCTCTGTCATTCACTTGGATCTTTGGGGTGCATGAATATATCTATCTTAACCATGTTGGTTTCAAATGAATCGTATCAGTTACAGGATGTTCTTAAAAAATCACTTGATCCCATATTAGCCCCCAGGATCGCACTCTTATTACTCCTACACCTTTGAATGATTTTAATTGTATGCATATTAATGAAACAAAAGAGATTTTTTATATTTATTTATTTTTCCTCAAATGCCTTTAGGTGGGTTACGCAGAAACATTCTCAGTTATCATTGTGATGTTAATCCGACATACAAATATAATTTTTCACACACACACACATAAAGTTCTTATACCCAGGCTTGGTGGGGCCTGGGTCTTTTTGGTGTTTAAAAAAAAAAAAAAAAAAAACTCTGTTTCAGGTTGCCTTACCGCATTACTCTTAAAATTCTGATTCCGCTCTGTTTGTTACTCCCAACATTCTTATCTTTCCTTTCTGCTATTCAGAACCATAGAACAGAAATGATTTGTGCAGTCGGAAAATGCAGTCGGCGTGCAGTCGGCTGTATAAAAAAAATTAATACAGGACCTATATAAAAAAAAAAAAAATTATTTTTATAGCTTTTTATAATTCATGCAGGTCTCCCTGAATATAAAATAATTTTTTTATAATTTTTTTTTATTCATTCCGTACAGCCGACTGCACGCCGACTGCGTTTCCCGACTGCGTGTAGCAAAGCCCACCATAGAAATATCTCGTCCTAGAGTAGATTTCCATTTATTTGTATTTTTGTAGGATTCCCCTACAAGAAAGAGACAACTTGAGAGCTCACTGGTGCCCAACAAATGTTGCCAGTGGTACCAATATATCCATGCTTGCGAGAGAATCTTTGTGGGTTTCCCATAGAGTCCTCCTGCGAGTGAAAGGTGGAGAGAAAAACCTCAAAAAAGAGGAAAAAAAAAATTATAAATGGAAGTTTCACTCAAAACTGAAATGGACCCAAGAAAGGGAAAGGACAATATCACCATCTAAGGAGCAAAGAGAATCAAAGAGATCTTGCCTGTCGTTGAGGCCAGCCCCTCCTCTCCTCTCCCTATTACATATGGCTTGAAAATGAAGGAAAGTTGGGTCTATTGTTTACTCCAAAAGCAAGAAGATGCGATGAGGGTTGCCTAGCCAACCGTTTTCGTGGTCCCCCAACCATTACCACAAACCTAACACTGACAACCTCGTTCCTTATATAGTAAAATTAAGATCTAAATGCCTGTGAAAAGTTACAGAAGACAAACTTTTCTTAGAGATTACGGTGATGGAGTGGAAGGAATACTTCATGTCCATTGTTGAGGCTTTGTTTGGTTAAGATCTATTATTATTGCTTCATCCGAACGGCTTATATCTTCTGCATTTTTCTTCAACTCATGGATAATTGCAGATCAGACGAGGAAGGAATACTTCATGTCCATTGTTGAGGCTTTGTTTGGTTAAGATCTATTATTATTGCTCCATCCGAACGGCTTATACCTCCTGCATTTTTCTTCAACTCGTATAATTGCAGATCAGACGTGTATCACCATTTGTACAAAAACAGATAACTCTTCTAGGACAAAACACAGTCGGACGTTTCAACCAACAATTCCTTGTCGTGTCTATTTTCTCTTCGGTTTTTTTCCCCTTCTTTGCAAAGGCCAATATAACTTTTACTGCTGCTGAATTCATTCCCACCTTCCAAGTATCATCTGAAGTTGGTGATGTGTTAGCTGCTGCATAGATGAGTCACTATTTATAGCTAAAACTGCAGAATATGTACATTTGTAAAGGTTCCTATAATGCCTGATTTGCATGAATTATTGTTAAAGACATTCAATTTACGCATCCTTCCTGTACTGACAGAAAAAAGTTATGGCATGCTGACTACTGCACTCTGAATCTTTTTCCTGATTCCTTCAGACACTCAGGGGTGTCTTACACCTATATATTCATACATGCAGACATTCTATATATTTATACACACGCTTGATGTCTAAGAGATTTTATACAAATAAATTTATAAATTGACATAATTTAATATGATACATTAAATTATAATTTTTTTATTAAAAAGTAAAAATATCATATATATATATATATATATATAACGATATATACTTAGCTGACCCTTGGAAAATCCCAAATTACCAAGTCAAGTAATGATTTCATACAGTAGATAGTCAACAACTATCTGCAACAAGATAACTAAGATAATTGGCATAAAGTAATGCTCTGCAACAGCACAAAAAAAGTACTTATGCGACTCAAAGTGTGGAAATGCAAGTTGATGTGATATACTGTAATCCCGTTTTAAAGTGGTAGTAGGGACATGAGACCACTACAACGAATTGAATGTGAAAGGATATTTAGATATCTTTGGTCCTCTCTCCTCTCTTTTTCTATCTGCATCTTTCTCTTTCTCTCCCTCCCTCTCTTCTTTTAAGTGTAATAATGGTCTGTATTCAACATTCTGCTGCATAAATTATCAGCATCTCAATCAAACATATTACTCTTTCCAAAGGGAACTCAGACGGTCCACCACTGTAAGCTCAGTGCTTAAAAGTTGTCGCTCAGTTTCAACCGTCGTAGGGACAACTTGTACCACTCGAATTTAAAGCCACTTATTCCATTCGCATTTATAAATATTTTTGTGACAGTTCGACGCAGCTTTGATTCACTTTTGTAGTGGTTTGTTTATACTTGCGTAGTAAAACACTTAGTCAGAATGGCAAAAATTAACGAGTAATTGCAGAGGATGGCTAACTAGATAGATTGGCTCAAGTCTTTGTGTATTTGCCCTGCCCCACCCTTGGTCCTCTCATCCATCTCCATCAACTTTTATTAGTACCTCTGGCTCTAGCGTTATTAATCTCATTTGTTGTAGTTACAACAGAAAGCAAACAAAAAGAAAAAACCAAGATTTTTAACCTAACAGGCATTGATCTTATTCATACTATGAGGCAAGTATACATACAAATATATACGAGATGTACTTTAACAACGAAAACAAAAAAAGAAAAGAAAAGAAAAAAGAATATGAATCAGAGCATGTGGAGTGAACTCGTTCAAGAAATTGTATGATGGAAATTTCGATTCAGATCTCCATCTTCAAATTGCTAGCTTCGATGGAACCTGCAAAACAATTTAGTGCTGTTAGGGTAAATACTTGATAGAGTAACAAAGATATATCCAACATGAAAGCAAAAAAGAAAGCTTTTTATGCTAGTTCTATATCTTACCTGTAAATGGTTGGTATGGAAATGAAATTGATCTTTCTTGATGGAATTCCAGATTCAAAAGGTTTTGTAAATCAGCATCCCAAGTTGGAGGAGGCTGGAGTTGCTGCAGAACAAGGCTGATCTATTTTAGAAAAACTGACAAGTTTAAAGAGAGAATAGATCATGAAAATACAGAGTGCTGAGGCAATTACTGTGAAGCAGGATGCATCAAGATATGGTTCGGGGAGCGATACGGGAGTGCTGAGTGTTCTTCGAAGTGCCATGTCAGGTGAGTTCAACCCCATCTCGAACCCACAACATGCCGCCACTTGTTGTACTGGATTAAACTGAAGATAGGCAGGATTAGTCATTTCGGATGACATTCCAATTGTTGGAAAATCGGCTGAGCAAGCAGGAACCGTCTGTTGATATGGAAGGACAGAAAATTGTTTCAAGAAATTGACCTTTTTCTAGCCAGCATTTTCCAAGCAAAATGGATAATTAACATGTTTTTGGGCTATTTTACTAAACTTTTCTATACCTCTTTTGCAAAAAGGTCATCAATGTTGAAGTCAAGCCTGGGATTCACAGCAGCTAGTTTCATGGACAGAAACTGCATATATAAATAATGGGAGGAAAAGATTCAGAAATTTAAAGTATAAGCAAAAGCATAAGGACTATGAAGACTAGTAGGTAAAGCCACCTCTACTTGTCGTTGAAGGGATTGGACATAATTGATGATTTCATCGAGCATTCCAGCTTTCCCCGTGATTTTGTTGCACCCTGGTACTAAATCTTGCAGATACTTCATTCTCTCGCTGATCTTTTCCCTTCTCACCTGCATAAAACATTTAAACATGACATCAATTCCACAGATTGCTGAAGGGAAATTGCACAAAGCAAAAAAATCGTTGATTATGACAAGAAGTATGCCTAAAAGTGAAAAAAAATGTCATAAATTCCTACTCACTCTCTCAGCTAAGCTGTGGCTGTCAGTGGCCTGGCCGCGACGTGCCCGGACATGAATATAATCGGGCTTTTGAACCTCGGAAGCTTTTGAATTCTCCTTTGACGAATCAGCAGAAGTCTCCCTATTGTTGGTCGTAGGGGTACTGGTGTTGTTTTTGATTCTGGCTTGCTCTGTGGTGATCTTTGATTCCCCCTCTTCTGCACATGCTTTGCTTCTCTTGTATTTGGCGTCGTCTTCAGCAAAAACCTAAGAAAAGTCGAACAAGGCATTGATTTAAAACAGAGAGAAATCAGGTAACAAGAATTGTTCATTTCACCCCCTACAAGATACTGCGCAGTTAGGAGACAATAAATCAGCACCAGGAAAAAACGCATTGAAAACCTAAGGAGGAATTTTTGCATAGTTTTTATGGTCTTCATGGTAAAAACATCAGAGAAATTATGATGATAAAACAAAGACAGACCCTCGCACACCTTGGTGTTCTGCATCTTATCAGCCTTTCTCTTCTTGGAGCTGTCTCTCCCAGCTGCAGAACTCATCTTCTCCGCCGGCACTGACACTTTGTCTTTCGCTTCGGGCGCCGATTGCGCCTCCGTGGGCGGGCAGCTAGAAGTCTTTGAAATGGAAGAGTTCATCTCCAACCCTGTAGGACTCCCATTCATCGATCCACCAGACCCAAACCCCATATTGGGCAACTCCAACCTGCCCAACTCAAGCCACCCATTTTCCAAGCCCGGGTCCGGCTTCACTGAGTGGGTCCCCACATCATCAAGCACCGAGCAGCTGCTGCCGCCCACCACCAAATCTTGAAAATTCCCAACTTGATCCGCCTGACTTGTCTCCAAAAAGACTCCGCCAAAGTCACTGCCTCCCAAATAGCTCTGCTGCCACCTCACGCGAGCCCTCTGCCTCTCCAGCACCGTCATGTCCGTACACTTACCAGGCCCGTTTAGACAGTGCGACATCTCCGGTAACGCCCTGTTCATCAACTCCTCCGCCACGAACAAAACCAAAAGACCCTTTCAAGAAACAGAGAAAAAAGCACCAGCTTTTGATCTGCGAAAGAACGCAGTGCGCCTCGGTGAATAGAAAAGGTGGTGGAATTGGTAATCGGATTAGGCAAACTTCCACTATCTGATGCCCAACACACACGAGGCTTTTGTGAGCGAGCAAAGGTACTGTGCTGCTGACTATTGCTTGTTACGTGGGCGTAATGTATGTATGTAGAGATGAAATGTTCTCTTTTGCAGGACTAAAATGTATATGGTAAAGAGAAAAGGAGCTAGGTGTGGGGTATATATAAAGGCCAAAAAAAAGTGGCGGGGACGTCTGACAGGGAGGGTATGCCGGGATCTGACAACAACTGGCCGGAATTATTGTGTGAGAGAGGTAGAGAGAGAGAGAAGAGATACGGAGAGAGTGGGTATGTGAGAGCTTACGCTGGGGAAGAGAGCCATCGAAGGTATCCATAACAAGGGCCGTGGGCAGTGGGCCCCACCAACATGACCGCCACGTGGGACTGTCACAGAGAGGAACGGGTCAGCGACCAATTTAGTTTCGATGCAGTCAGGGATTTAATTCGCAGCAGCGAATACATGTAGGGATCATTAAATTCGTTATTTATTAAAGAAAGTGATATTTACCGTCGTTGTGTAAGTAGTGTGTAGTCATTTTGAAAAAAATAAATTAATATGAAATCTACATGAAAAAAAAATTAACTTTTTAATCATGAATCTCACTCTTTTTTAAAGCGATTGCGCGGCGTTTACAATTCCACGACTATATGTAATATTATTATTTATTAAATACCTTCTTTCTTTTTTTTCCAAAAAGCTAAATGTTAAAATAATGTTTATTAGTATTGTTATTATTTTCTATCTATATAATGAAGGATTGAAGAAGCTATTGGTTATCATATAAAGAGTGAAACAAGTCTAGTTTTTATGTATAAAATTATATATATCCGTGTTTAAAACTCAATATTTTATTTAAATAGATATTGAATAATGCTGCATATAGTAATAGAGTACAGTAATATCGTACAATCGTTTTGAAAAAAATTAAAATTTATTATAAAAAAATTAATTCATTTTTATATATATTTCGTATTTATTTATTTTTTTAAATGATTACATGTTATGTACACACTCGCAATTACAAATATTATTTCTCTATAAATAATTTTGACTAAGTTTGCCACTTTGACAAATCCTATAATTGATATATTAATAATGGGGTTTGAATTATTTAGTATTAAAAGATGAAAAACGTTATATATATTGATAATTTTATCCACGTAATTATACCAAATAATGAATATATTAAAATTTAAAATTTAAATAAAAAAATTAATAAAATAAAATATTATTCATAAAATTATAAATATATATAACAATATTGCTGTGATTGTGTTCAAAAATGGAATAAAAATTAGAAATACCTCGATATAGAAAAAAATTCTGAGCTTGAATGATTGATGATGACCAAAAGTTCTCTGCCGGAAGATGTTATTTCTGTTTGGGTTTTCGGGCCCCGCGAAGGGTGGCGGGATGTTACGTTTTCACCAAGACGTGGAACTATGCACGTGGCAGCTTCCTGTGTTTTGGATCTGACAACTCAGAAGGGTGACGTGGAATATGACGAGTCATGTATGGCACAATTTGGTACCTGGGAATTTGTAAAGAGATTTATATTTAACTAATACAAGAGAGAACAGCCTCAGAAGGACCTAACGAACATTTCTTCCCCCTCCCCCACACTCAACTCGCAATACCGGAGCGTGGAATTCACACTAAAGATCTCTGCCGACTACCAGCTCAATCCTTTTCCAAAAATGGTAAGAAGGGCTCTATTTCAGCAGTAACTTCCAATCCATAATTTCTGTTTTAGGAATAATCAATATTTTTTACTTTAAAAAGGCATCAATCAATCAATTCTAGTAATGAATGGTTTGATTACCAAAGAATCTTTAGAACTAATTAAGTAGAGACCAAAAACATAGATTAAGAAAGCTTTATGCATTAATGATGACACCTTTGATCGATGGTGTTTGATGTTGTGGTGGAGGTTAAAGGGTCAATTCCATAAAGTTTTAAGGCAATACAAACTCCACAAAAGGTCTTGATTTTTTAGTTTACTCTTAGATAGTGATTGTTTGGATTGCAAATTTTAAAGTGACAATTAATCATATATTAGAAAATTGAATAATTTAAGACGATCGTGTTCGGTTATTTAAATTTATGTCGTGTTAATTTAATATATATATATCTATGAGAAAAGAAAATGATATATAGTACTGTATATTTAAGAATCGTTTGGATTGAAAAATTTTTTTATCTTATATCATATTATCTTATCATTATAATTTTTTTTTAAATTTTCCCATAAAATATAATAAATAATTCAATATTTTAAAATAATAATCATATTAAAAAGTAATATCTTTACAATATTTTACTTCCATTCTATTATTTTGTAGATTATTTATGTAAAAAATAAGAATTAATCTACTAGTTGATAGATAAGATCGTCTAGTACCGTAGATAGCATAACTTTAAAGCATGTTAATGTTTATTAATTTGTAGGGGAGTACTCGATCCAACATAGTTTGCAAATTTTGGCAGCCACTGGACATAACATTCTATTGCCAAAATCATCCTTTGCTTGCAAAATTATGAAACCAGCTTGAAGCAATGGGGAAGAAACGGGTGGTAGATAGATATAATTTGCCAATTTGGAATGGTGGGAACAGGTCCAGAGAGGATGAAGGCTACTTCCATTATCAACTTATCACCAACTGGACCCTCTCACCCCCCTCTCATTTTCATCTTCCTTTATAGTGTTCATCTCTCTCTCTCTCTCTCTCTCTCTCTCTCTCTCTCTCTCTCTCTCTCTCTCTCTCTCTCTCTCTCACGCGCACACACACACACACACACAAGCGCGCGCGACCTTATACCGTAGCTAAAGGCAGGCAGATGGGGCCTCTCTTTCTCTATGTATGTCGCTTTCTTCTATCACTTTCTCTTTAAATGGTCTTTATCAACATTAAACTAACCTGTAGCCCCCTGTAATTTGTCTTTCTTTTTGCTCACTCAAGTGGTTGCCATTCTTATATTTGGCTTGACTATAGCCCCCAATGGTGCAGTGTATTTATCTCTAGCGCTTCTTTCATTTGGCCACACCATATAATATTATTGGCATATAATCAGGATGGAGTAATCAATTAAGAACTAATCATTTGACCCTTTTTTGGGTTCACTTTAATTCTGAAGATCAGCAAATTAAAAAATATTTCATAAAAAAATATGGATAATAAAAACATGGTTATGTATCAAGATAATGCTATATATCTATATTGAATGGCTTTCCTTCGTAGTGAATAAATATTATAGCAACCAACCCATTATCACAACAACATGCATGGAAATGATGGAATGATCGAGACATAGAAAAAAAAGAACAATTTTGTTGATCGTGATCATGATATGATCGATCGATCGGCCGACCAAGTGGTCCAATCAAATTTCATGGTGAAGATACAAACACCCCCATGAGCCATATGCTAATAGGGAAACCAAAACAAGAGGACAGAGGCCGCCCAAGGTTTTTGCAAATTGCAGCCGAAATACGGCTGCAGAATCACGCGCAGATCAAATTGATCATGGTCTTTCTGACTTTCCTTTTGCAAAGTGTTATCTTTTTTTCACCTGAATTTAGATAACTTGTTCAAGAAAACAAAAAAGCCTTACGTCCCAGCATATTATTATGAAATTTATTCGAGTTCCTAGATCTTATCTTATCTAAATATGGATAAATGAATGAATATACCTTGTGTCTAATAATAGAGGAGCACAGGGAGAGATATGGGTGAGGGGGCAACGAAATATAGCAGCAGATCCGATGTTTAGGAATCCTAGTTCTCAAAGGTTCTGATCTAGCTATCTCTCTATTATAATGGCGATAGAGAAAGAAAGAATACAAAAGTTATAAGGGTCTTTGGCGATTGTGTTCTGTCTCTGGCTCCATTCCCCTTACAACTATATATATTATTTCTAATCATACCATGCATGGGCTTCTTGATCTCTCCTCTAATGAACCAATGCCAATGCCTCCTACCGTTCCACGACTTTCGACAAAGTAATTAATAGTCGCGCACTCGTGCGTTACGAGAAATTAAAATATATATATATTTTTAATTTTCATTAGTTTAATTCTTTTTATAACTTAATTGAGAATTTATTTTAAATTTTGATCACTACTTACACATGAATAAATGACATATCATCATGTGGTGCAAATGATATTATACGTATAACAAAGCTACGTACATTTGGTTCCTCATTTAAAAAAAAAAAAAAAAAAAAAAAGGTTTTGCATGTGGTGCAGATGATGCATGCATAATAAACAATCATCAAAGAAAATAAAAACAAAAATAAAACGACAAGAAGTTAGTACTAGATAGTAGGGTCGAAGATCGAGCAGCTTCCCATACTGCCATGCAAAGCCTTCAATATACCATATTATATATATATATATATGTGTGTGTGTGTGTGTGTATCTCACAGTTCCAATATCTTAATTAATTAATTTAACGTCGACAGGTATCACAGCTGCATGCATGTTCTGAGCCCCGTGTGGTGCCCATAGTCATGGCTCACGTACGTATTATATATGCAACGATTATATGAGCTAGCAGTTGTAAATTACTGGTAAGGGTTGATGAAAATGTTCGATATACTTTTTTTTTTCTTCTCTATTCGATCTCTCTGTTCGACAAAACTGTTCATTTTTTGCTTGGGTACTTAAATTATTGAAAGAAAATATACGAAGGCAAGATCAACGGTATTATCTAAAGCTAAAGCCAAAGAAACCGTTCGTACGTACGTTAATATTTCTTATGTGTATTAGAATAAGGGTTTTTCTCCCTTTCAGAATTTTGTCTTGAAATACTGATCATGGAGTACTACTCCGATCCTTTGTTCGAAACTCAGTAATTTATAGGGAAAAAGAAATTCAGAGTACTCTTGTGATTTATTTAATTAGTAGCAGTAGTTGTCCAAGATGCATGAACCTGCGGTGCGCGCAACAAGACCATACTAGTTCAGCTTTTTTATGTGTAAACTTGTCATGATGTTGGCTTTTGAGTTATATGATCATTTGCCTTTTGCTAGCGACCTCTTGGGGTTTCCGTTTATATAACATCTAATTTTGTATATGTAGACTGCATATTTGTGCTGTTTTCATCTCCCAAATTAAAGGAGGTCCAGAGACACAGACACAGACAGAGAGGCAGATCAGATATATTATATGTGGCCAAGTTTCAAAGCTCGAACTTTTGGAAAGTTACAGGGAATAGAGTGAAGATAAGTAAGCAGTAATAGTGAAGCTTTTTAAAGGAACAAATAGCAAAGTAGGAACAGTGTAAAGATAAGTACATTGAGACATGGGGGGAAGGGGTCGACTTTGCGATCTAATAAAAGGTTATCTGCATGGATGCATGCATGCATGCATTGTGCATTGAATGAGTCAAAACATGGTCCAAGACAATAAATGCCAGCTGCACTAGAATCAAAGATATGTAGCAGAAAGACGAGTTCCAGAATGGCCAACCCATGCAACATGTCACTGATACAAAATCACATCAATATTTTTGTAGCATAGGGCATATATTATTTCTCAATTCAACTCGGATATTATTGGATGCTTCTGTTGTTTACCAGAAAGAATAAAAAACAAAGGCACCAATTAATAATTAATCTCTATTCTCTTTTACCTCCAATATTGAACAGACTCCTCTCAAAACTATCTACTTTTCCCCCTTTCCTAAGTTTCATATCTAAAGTACCATATTTTCGCCCATGAGATAAGAAAACAAAGACGCTGCTAGAAATTGTGTTGGATGATTCCACCAACTTATAAAAGGGTGCTCCCAAAATCAAAGATACGAAGAAAAATATAAACCCATTATATATATACATATATATATATATATATATATATATATATGTTTTATTTTTTAAGAAATCAAATCAGAGTTGGGTGCATGAGATATTAAAATGCTAGGGAATCATGTAAGAGACATTATCACATGAAGACTTTGAGATAGCTATAAAAAACAAAGACATGAAAAGTCTGAAGTGATATCATATGGTTGAAAATTAAGATTTTTGTAGTGAGGAAATGGAGCCGTGTTTAGGAATATACGTGGGTAAGAAGGATTGATGACTGTGGGGAGGGAAACCACGGATCTGCAGAAATTTTTTGGGGGGGGGTTTTGCCACCCTCACAAGGCCATATGGGTGTGTTCCCATTTCATTCTTTGCTCATGTTCCCCTCCAAACCCCTTCTCTGTCCCTCCCTACGAAGACGAACATATCAATTTCTATGTATATGTCTGCGTTACACACATACATATAAATACATACATATATATGTACATATATATATATATATGTGCAGATGCAGTGAGGCCACTTGTAATTGTTTATACCTTTATTACATATTTCCATGACTAGCTTCTTTGTATTGCATGGTTGATAACGTCATGAATACTGAGGTCCCTGTAAAACACTTATATCACGGGGGCAGGGGGGTCATAGAACATGGTGAGTTGAAGCCAGCTGAAGGGTATGCAAGGTGATTTGTTATGCAATCTTATCAGAAATATTGCTTGTCCTACTTCGTATTCTACTCACCATCTTCCAAGTTGCAAATTAATGGCTGAATTTCTTTATTCCGGATCCAATGCCAAATGATTGACCTTTTTTTACCATTAAACCTATTAATAACCAATACTATCGGATTGGCTTTTCAAAACTCTGGTGGTTGGAGAGTTGTTTTGATATCATATCAAATCATCACTTGTATTAAAAGTTTAAAAGATTGGAAGAAATAAATTTAATTATTTATATTACATTTTAATACAAATAAATAGATTTCACATCTCCTATTACTAATGAAAACGGTTTGATAATATGCTATGGTCGTCTCGATTATACTTATTGAGATAAGTTTTTGAAAATAGTGTTAACACTGTGTTTCATACGCTTTGGGCCTGATTCTAGTAACTCGAGTCTGAAACTTTGTACCTGCACACAAATGAAGACAAGGGCAACTTGTTGGAGTCCGGGGAGCCTCTAATACCAAAATTTGTTAATTTTCTTAGTAAATTGTTTGGAAGTGCCTAAGTTTAGATAAATACATCTATACCTAACGGGCAACTTTTGTACGAGGTTAAGCAACGCTTGGGCCCTCCTTTAGGAAATGGGGCCTAGGCTAGATGGGCCCCTCACGGTAATGTATGGGCCCACCCCATGGCCCGAGGAAGGGGGGGAATCTCCCTCACAGATGATTTCCTCTGATTATGGTATTTAGACCTCAGTCAATAGAAGACGATGATGCTCTGGTGACCAAGAAAGAAAACATTAGCTCTTACTGTTTTGGGTTTTCATATTAGAAGTCCATAGGGATTTAAGTGGACAACCAAACATCTAAATGTGGGTATCTCCAACTGTAAATTAAGATGGTGGGGGGGACTTTAGACTTTAGTCCTTCAAGATTATGATGGTGCTTCGTTGGATGCAAAGCAAAAGTCAATATGATTTTGAGAGGGCCAGCTGTGATGAGTTACTGTTATTATTATTATTATTATACTATGATAGTTGTATGCAGATAGAGGTTTCTTCTTGTCCTTTTGAAATTAACACTCGTGTAGAGGAAGTACACTTTCATGGCACACAATGATTTCAAAGGACAGCTAAAAAGGAAAAGGGATCGAAAGTAAAGAATCAAAGTCGCAGTTTTTCAAGGCCGGAATGATAAGCTTTGGCGACAGATGATGGAGGAATTATTATATATGTTACTTCGATTCGATTCGATTCTCTTCGGTCTTGGTTGTACAATGTATGTCAACTCGAACTCGACAAGAACCAATGTACCAGATCAGGTTCAACAGTCAATTATGCCCAGTACTCCTTTGGGATCATCATTCTTTATAGTTTTACACCCACAGAAAAATTTCATAAAATGAAATTGTTTTGTGGACAAAGCATTTTTCAATATATTTTCCAATTTTAAAGAAATATAAATACAATATATGAACCTCTCTATATTCAAGATTCAATGATTGTTTTAGCCGGGGAAAGATCTGGTAAAAGCAAAGGGCTTTGTGGAGTCTCAATTGCCTGGCTCGTTTAACACCACAGCTATTGGGCCTTCAGCAACTTCTAGCAGGGTACTGAGGATTTCAAGTTTTCACCACGGCCCACCATGAATTGGATTGGGCCAGATATGAAAAAGTTGCAGTTAGAAGCCCATTAGATCCTAACCCTGTTTTTATTTAGAGTTTTGCTATATATAAACACAGTTGCACACTAATTTGTATATCAATACTGATTTATTCATACTTAAAATTTAAATTAATATTATTTTTAATAAAATTTACTTTTTAACCAATTACATCATATTGGTGCACAGATTAGTACATAATTATATTTATAATTATATTTTTCCTTTTATTTGAATTGGAAAACGGCAAGATTTGTACAAACAATTCGTCGTGGAAAATTGATAATGTGAATATGTTGACTTCTTGGTTTCTAGAAAGGCCTCTGGCTCAGTAATCAGTGGAATCTCAAGCTGCGGTGAAGTAGAAGTAAAAGCGGCAGCCCACATTTTATCCCAAGTCGTTTAGAATTCTGCCCAAACAAAAACGTGACTTTTTCTTCTGATACATGTCAGCTAGTCTGACTTTTTTTTTTTTAAACATTCGTTGCATATTTATTTTAAAAAAGAGTAAAATTTATTTTTAAAAAATTAATTTTTTTTATATAAATTTTATATTTATTTTTAATATATATATAATATTTATATAATTTATAACTGTAAATATCACTTTTCTTATAATGAGAATAGTGGAAAGGGGAATAACATTCCGGAAGAAGAATATTTTTATCCCTTCCGAGTTTCAAACAAATTTGATCACGACAGTTCGAGTTTTTCCAGCTCGTGTCCTCAGCAAAATTCAATTGGGTCGTATTCATCTACCATTATCGAGAAGTTTCGGGCACATAGAATTTTCAGGAGTTCTTTGTTCATGACTAAATTAGTGCATTGATACCAAAAAATACACACAACGACCTCAACAAAATCTCCCACGCGAAGGAAACACAACCTCACGACAGAGTTGTCCCTGTAATGCACTTGAAAAAGTGGATGGAGTAGAAAAGAAGAAAGCTAAATTTAGATCTTCAATCGTCACCTTTGGGTTTCAACTTTGAAGGAAACTTCTGCTTAAAAGGAATTTGAGGGGAACTGATACATAGCCAGGAAGAAGGAAATTTCCAAAAGGAAATACAACATCATGGCAGGTTTCTCCCTGTAATGCACGTGAAAATGGGATGGAGTAGAAAAGTAAGAAAGCTAAATTTAGATCTTTCCTTGTTACTTTCGGGTTTATACTTTGAAGGAAACTTCTGATAAAAGAAAATTGAGGGGAACTGATAGATACAGCAAGGAAGAAGGAAATGTCCAAAAGGTGGGGACCGTGGGGGTAAGGTTGAGAAGGGTTGATATATAGTGTTTTCCATCATATCAACGGCTTTGTATCAATCAAGATTTATTTGGTAAAAGGATGTTTTATATTTCCCAGAAAAAAGATGAGTAGATAGAAACAAAAGAAAGGTAACTCATTCGTTCTTATTGTCTCTATAAAACCACTAAGCTAAGTTAAAGCATATTAACTTAAAGCAATTGTGGAACAGATCCTGTATCATCAACAAAGCTTTTGATATTCTACTCATCACAGATCCTGTATCATAGTTTAAATCTTGACTGAAGCAGCAAAAGCAAACGTCAGAATATCCGAGTATATGTTATTGCTATTAAATGAATTGTATTCTAACTTTTATGCATTTAAACTCAATATAGCATAATATTTTCGTGCATAATGTCTGACCAGGAAAGGGTAGTCAGTTATCACGCATAATAGTTGGCCAGTCGATCAAGCAATCGACATATTGGGCAATAAGCCAACACCAAACACCATGCTGCATAGGTGGATTCTCTCATGCACCATGATTGAGCAATAACAAACACCAGTAGGCTTGAGCTGCCGCAAGTCAATAAAGTTCTCATAAATATATCAATAAGCCAGCAAATTAAATATAAAAAAAGGTAAGGATAGTGGTGTTTGGTAATATAATCAAGTTCAATCGGCATCTTCCAAGTGGATCGAAGTACTCAACGACTGGCCAAGTTCACCAAGTACAGGTTAGGGAAAATTGTGTAATGAGCAAGGATTGCCTGCACAATATTCACCCAAGTCTTGTATTATGGTACCATCATGCGCCATGAGGAAGCATCGGGAAACTTTGAGGGTTTGAAACTACGAATATTGGTTCTTGTAGCCTCTGTTCCGTTTGCTTCATTGGAATACAGTCCCCAGGACATAAATTGATGTCCTGGTTTATATTTGAAGTGGAATTTATGCATTCAAACTCTGGCACTATCTAAACGAAATGAAGTCCATTTAAATTTGCATGTTTATATGCCCCTTTGAAGTGCATACACCATACTAATCCAAAAAGTACAGTACTGGGCATAAATTTATCAAAACACCATGCTAAAAGAATCAAGGTTTAAGAAACAAAGCCATACAGTAATACTAAAGAATACAACATAACCAGACATGTTATAGCTTTCAAGCCCAAACAACACATACCATGACCAATAAGTTAAAATCTAAAGTTTCTAAACACAAGTAAAAGGGACGAAGAAAAAACAAGATAATTGTCTCGTTCATGGGTATCATGGTATCACTTTTTTTCTAAATTAAAAGCATCTACCCGAATTGTGGCTGAGCCTATGCAACTATCTGCACTGGATACTTGTCAATGCAATCTTCCCATGGACTATTAGGAGACGGTTTCACATTCCGGAGGGCCTCCCAAACAGCACTGTTACATTTGAAACCACTCCCAAATGCAATCTGCCACACACGGTTTCTCTTTCTCATCCTCCCCTTTGCTTCAGTATAAGCCAGCTCATACCAAATCGAACTTGACGAAGTATTACCAAACCGGTGCAGAGTCATCCTAGACGCCTCGACATGTGTTGGGAGAAGCTGCAAATTCTTCTCAAGCTCATCAATCACAGCCCTCCCACCAGCATGTATGCAAAAATGATCGAAAGCGAGCTTGAAATCCGGGATATAAGGCTTCACTTTCGCATTAAGCAGTTTTTTGGTCACCAAGGTAGAAAAGAAAAGAAGCTGCTCGCTTATGGGAAGCACGAGGGGACCCAACGTTGTAATATTAGCCTTAAGAGCTCCACCAGCAATGGCCATGAGGTCCTTGGATAAGGAAACCCCGGTTTTCCCCGCATCATCTTGCTCCTGATAAACACACCTAAAGGCCTTATCATCAGCCCCACGATGAGTCCTCACGACATGTACGAGCTTATACTTAGCTCGCCGCCTATCGGACGATTTGTTCGAAAGCAAAACAGCAGAACCACCGACTCTAAACAAGCAATTGGGTATTAACATTGACTTCTTGTTTCCAAAGTACCAGTTCTGAGTAATGTTCTCGGTGCTAACAACAACTGCATAAGTGTTCCTATGAACTTGCAGCAAATCCTTAGCAAGATCAATGGCTATAACGCCAGCACTGCACCCCATACCCCCCAAATTGAAGCTCCTAATATTACCTCTCAGCTTATACTTGTTAAGAATCATAGCCGAAAGTGATGGCGTTGGATTAAACAAACTACAATTCACAACGAGAATACCGATATCCTTAGGTTTGACATTGGTATTGGCGAATAAGTTATCCAAGGCTCCAAACATGACTTGCTCCGCCTCTTCTCTCGCGGCGGACATGGATGGCCGAGGAGGAAGATAGTGCATAGCTTCAGGGACGTACGTCTCCTCGCCCAAACCGGAGCGTTCAAGAATCCTGCGCTGGAACTCCAAAGAAGAGTCGTCGAAATCACCGGTGAGCTTGGAGTGCTCCATGAACTGGTGGAATTTGACCTGGAGATGCGACGGCGGGCGATAGCAGGAATAGTCAACGAGGTAGACGGATCTCGGTCGGGTCATGATGTATACGGTGGATCCGAAAACAAGAACAACGAAGAAGATTACAACGCTAACAAGGTTGTACTGTAGGTGGAGCCAAAGTAGGTGAAGATCATCGGGATTGAGCTGGGAGGCTTGAATGAGAATGACGGCCATCAAAGGCACTAAACAGAGAGTCAAGAGGTAGGAAACCAGGTAGTGATAACCCAGTTTCACGTACTTTAGATTCACGCTTTGAAGAAAGTCCGGCAGCCTCCGGCTCTGGTGGATCTGAACCCCATCGGAGGTTGCCGTCCGCTCAGATTCGGAGCTCATATTTTTTTTTTTTTTTTAATTTTTTTGGGAAATTTTTGAGGGTTGTCGAACTGCCAGCCAGGGTGCTATATAAACTCTACGAGGCCGCCAGAAAAAAATAAAAAAATAATGAGAAATAATAAAAAAAAAAATCTCTGAGCGTAACGGAGAAAGCTGTACATACGGACGGATCTGTACCTGAGTGAAGAGAGAAAATGTTTAATGAACAGAAATGAAAACTTTTCAAAGAAGATTTTAACAGATTTGTAAAAGTAATCGAATCCATCAAGGAATGGTTTAAAGGCCGTAATCTTCATAGGGTGGTGCTACACCCAGAATCCTCACCTAATGGTATTTTTTTTTCAAATACTTTTTTAAACACTTTAAACATTTTAAAAATATATAAAAAAAGTACAAATTTATTAAAAAATATTTCTTTAATTAATTTTTTTATATATAATTATTTTTACGTATTTTTATATATTTTATACACTCTATTAATTTGATTGGTTATTTTTTTTAATATAAAATAATTATTTTGACCAATTACATGAATAAAATATATAAAAATATATACAAAAATAATTATATATAGTATAATTAAAAAAAAATCCAATCAATCTGTAATAAGTTTTATAGAGAGGAGTTGTGTTTTTTTTTTCCTCATAATGGGAGTAATAAATCATTTAAAATTTTATTTTTTTCTTTCAAAAATATGAAAAAATCAACACCCACCCATTTATACAAAAAATTTAGACCATTACAATCGGCCAAGACTTAACCACCATGGTAGTGACCCAAGGTAGGCTAGTCACCTCTAGCGGTTGCTTTGTTTTAATATAAATGAAATTTGTAGTTATGAAACGTCCAAGCATTACATATTCTTTTAAAATAAATAATAAATATAGAATTTATATATAAAAAATAATTTTTTTAATAATAAATTATAGTCTTTTAAAATAAATACACGTATTTGTAGTGTCTATAATTATATCTATCATTACTTGATAAGAGAAGATATGTTATGTTTGATTATTTAATCAAACTCAACTCATTTCAATTCATTTTAAACTAATCATTGATAGATTTATAATTTTTTAAAATTTTAATAAAAAATTAAACTCATTATAATTAAAAAAAATTAAATATATTTTAATAGAATTTAAAAAATATTATTATTTACAATTTAAATCAATTCTTTTGAATTTTTTGAGATTGAATTTGAATAGTCCTAATTTCGTGAGATTATCTTTTGAATATTTTTTAAAATCCTGATATTTAGAAGAAGCTGATACAACAAGGAACCCTTCACATCATGGGTAGGGGGATGCTGACTTTGATGTTAGGGACTCTGTTTGTTCTGTTATCCTAATGCTGGTTTCTCTGTCTTTCTATTGTTTCAATTTGGAAACAGACGACGGTAAATAGAAAAGTAATAAAAGAATTCTACTTATCGAAAAGAAAGATCTCACAATATAATAATTAAGGACGATGGACAGAAAGTTTCTTTATAATAATATTTGTATTATGAAAGTTGGACCATGTTAGTGTGGGGGAAGAATGATAGACTTACTATTTTTTTATCATTTATTATTATTATCATCATCATCATAATCATCATCTAATAGTTAAAGAAATAACTATTAATGAAATTATCTATTTTTAAAATTTTTTTAATAATTAAAATGTGGCATAATTTGATTTTAAGTATGTCATGTGAATTTTAAAATTTGAATTTGACAAATCAAATTATGTCATGTGAATGGTGTATAGTATAAAGAATTTCAAATAGCACTACTTTAAACAGTAAAAATTAGATATGAGAATATGTGACATAACTCGTTAACCCAACACGATAAAAATGAGTCTGGGTTTAGACTTAATAGGTTCGCATAAAAACGGATTGACTCGTTAAGATACGATTGAACAGGTCACTAACGAGTCAACCAATTAAGAAAGTTAAATTTACATAATTACCCTTATACTTAAAAACTAAAAAACCCTACTCTTGCCGCATTCTAACTCAAACTCCCTCACAATCTCACATTCACCTTATGATATATTGAGTCTCTCTCTTAGTTTTCCATTGAATCAGTTTCATGAGTCACAACCACCTCTCACATTTCATATGAATTGTAATTTTTGTATTTTTAATGTTTGGATGGTAATTCTAGACTCATGTAATTAGTTTAATATTTTGTGGAAATATTATGATTTTAAATTCTATGTAAAATTATGTTAATTAGGTCAAATAGATTATTTGAACCAATTCAACCCATTTATATAAAATGTGTCGGATCGGATCGGGTTAACCCATTATTTTAATAAGGCATGATAGAGTTTGGAAATTTAACCCGTTAAGTTTAACAAGTCATATTCAAATGACCTATATCGTATAATACTCATTAATACGATTTGTCACCCTAATAAAATTTGCTATTATAAGATGGGGACCATAGATTTGAATATATATATATTGAGATACATCATCACGTTGAGATTATAATCTCATTAAATCATATTAGAAAAATACATATGATATTGAAAAAATACAGATTTACTTATTTATAATGTATACCGCCAAATGCTTAAAAATCTAATTCAGTAGTCCTAAACTCGCGTCGGCATTCCCAACATCATTAATTTTATCATTCACTTTTATTGTAAATGTCATGCACACGAATTCAGATTTATTTCACCTAAAAATAAAATAAAAATGAGACAGTTCCTCAGATGTGGATTATGAAAGCTGAACAACACATCCATAAACAATCACGATAGAGTCAGTAGTGATAGATACGTAATTTCCTTCACAATTCTTTAAACAATCGCACCTTTTTAATGAGAGTCTTTTAGTAAAATGATGAGACATTTAAAAATTATTTAACAAATATATATTTTTCACTTAAAACATGATCATACAAAGAATATGCCCTTTTACACCTGACTGCATGTCAAAATAAGCACTATCTAGAGTTTAAGACACTTTATAACTTAGACAAGTAATACTTGCAATCGTGAGAACGTAAGTATTGTGTATTTATTTTAAAAAAATAAATAAATAAGGGATATACATAAAAAATAATAATTTTTTAATAATAAATTATATTTTTTTCAAAACAATTACACGGTATTTATATACTTCACAACTGTATATAGTATTATTCTATAACTTATATAATGTCAACATGTCAATCAAAACTATTAAGCTGATAAGGTGCTATTCTTATTTAATAAGAAAGAAATTATATTACTAAAATATTTTATGGTAAAACGATAGTGACATAAATAATGTTTGCTTACACATTAAAAAAAGAGATATGTTTGCTAACACATTAAAAGTCCTCTTTATGAATTTGATTCTGTCGGTACATTGGATGCTCCGTGTCCCCTCAGACATTGTATTTTCTATTTTCAGATTGTGGTCAAAGATCAAACCAATTATTTTTCTGAAATGAATTGAATAGAAATAGATAACATAGAATATATATGAATCTACGACATTTCAAATTATATACTCTTATAAAATCCAATAGAATACTTATCTATAGATGGGATCATCAATCATCGAGACAGATAAAAAGAACCCCAAAAACCAAAAAAAAAAAAAAAAAACTTAATCTAGAAGGAATGAGTAGGAAAATAGAGATGATGGATTGCATGGGGCCGCTTAGAAGGCACCGGAACTGATCTTCAAAATGGTATCATTGCATACACATATCTGATTTCTGCTGATATAATGTTGGGAAAATGATAGGATTATTACTATTTTACTATCTATTTACTATTCATTTTGTATTTGATTTTTTTTTATTTTTTATTTTACTTAATATTTAAGGAAGTGATTACTAGTAAAATTATATATTTTTTAAATTTTTTCTTAATGGCTAAGGATGTTAAAAAAATATTTAAAAGAAAATGATAAAAAAAAAAATTCATAATACCTTATAAGTAATAAATGAGTAATGAGAGGGTAGTAAGCCTATCACTACCCTGTTGGGTATTATGTTAATCGGTTGTTCAATGTGAATAACACATATTTTTATGAGTAGATCTGATGAGCTCCAATATTTATATTTTAAATAGTTTTATTTCTAAGTCAGTGTGAAGAACGAGCTTTACTACTCATTATCTTACACAATACGCACCACTTTTTTTTTTTTTTTTATAAACTAAATGAGTTTTTTTATTTATCATTTGGTAAGAAAAAAATAAAATAAAAAATTATGTGTAGTGTGTAGTATAAGAATGATGAGTAAAATTTTTCTTTTTTTATTTATAAAACTTAAAAATAAAACAAAAGTAAAAAGTCATACGGTGGGTGGCCATCAAGGCTTAGGGAAATCAAATTACTTGTTGGATTTACTAAGTCCTGATTGCACCTAAGAACTGTAAAAGCCCAAGAGTTTTCGATGAAAATCTCAATTTGCTACAGTTGGGTTTTCTGTCAGTTGAAAGCCTTCGGTTAAATGGTGCATTTGATGGGCTTTGCAGTCAAGCCCATTTAGTTTTCTTTCTATAGCCTATTTTATAATTTGGGCTGCTAAATCTAAATGAGACTGCTGAGAAGTTCTCGCGATCCATTTCAATTTTTTCGAAGTGACAACCGATTTTGAACAACATCCAGCAATTGGAGAGTAATTTCCAGCAAGTATCGCGTTTCTCTTGAATGTTCCTCCATTATTTTTCTCCCAGCACTAGCTTTCGAAGTTGATTGTTAATAACAAAATACCATACAAAACACTCTTATTTTAACTGTTATCGTACCGTATTGATAGTAAATATAATATAATATAAAGAGAGAATGGATGAGAGTGAGTCTGATTCCTGAATTTTTACTATTTTCAATCGTGTTATGGAATTGAATAAATAAATTCCTATTTAAAGAAAAATTACACTGAAATGAGACAATGTAAATATCTTCATTATATTTTAATTTGATAATTATGAAAATCAAGTCAAGATATTATCTCTAATGTCTTCCCTCAATTTTAAGATAGAGAATATTGAAATCTTGAATTTAAAATTTGAGTTTAGCCTTCATATATATTGATTGATTATCAATGAGATAATGAAAGTACTGTTGAATATGTAGCTATTGCCAACAATGAGTTGATAATGGGCCAAAGCCAACAAAGGGCTAAGAATAGGCCGAAAAATTGAATTAATAATGGGCCACATATGATCTTGGTCAACTATAGGATTAAAATCAAAATGCCAAAAATGGATATAAGGCTTCAAACAATGCTCATAATAGGCCAAAACCTAATAAAAAGGCTCACAATTAATAAGGACACTCAAAATGCGTGTGTTTGAGACAAAACATAATTAAATGACGATAAAAATTTTGTGAGAGGTAAAACTAGTAAAATAAATTTAAAAGAAATAGTTAACGGGATTGAGCATGCCTTTAGCACCATGATATAAAATATAATATAATAGAAAATAAGATAGAGAAGAGAGAATGAGGAATAAAGAATTTGAGAGCTATATTTTTGCTATTTTTAATTGCGTTGTTAAATATAAGGCATAGATATGTATTAATAGGGAAATTGTATTGAGATGATATAAGATAAATATTTTAGTCATTATGAAAATCAAAACAAAATAATAATCGCGAATCTAATAGATAAAGTGTAGTGTCCATGTCACAACCATAACTTTTTATTAAAAGTAAAATGGAACGAGAGTGTAGTATATATATAGGGAGAGACTTGGAGCCGCTCGGGTGCTAGGCAGTCTTTTACACTAGAAAATCATCACCAGCCGCGTATGAGATTAAGCAATGTTGAGTATACACCCACATGCAACAAATCACAATATAATTTTCAATCTTGGGCATCTCTCTCTCTCTCTCTCTCTCTCTCTCTCTCTCTCTCTCTCTCTCTCTCCATTGACCTCCTCCCCCCACCCCCATCATCCTTTCAAAGCCCCTGTCGGCCTCCATCGTTTGAAGAATATTTATAACTCTTTGAGGCTAGAAACTTAGTCTATAATTTAATCAGATAAACTAAATTTTAACTTAGCAATATCAAGCTCCAAATCACACAGCTTCAATTATCATCATATGACAATATCAGCCTCCATATTCCTTTTCGAATATGGCAATATCAAGCTCCAAATCACATATCTTCAATCATACAGCTTTAATTATCATCATATTCCAAAAAAGAGAAAAATTGTAACAAGGTACGAGGCTACAAGCTCATCCAACACTGATCTGATCTGAAAGGACCGTAACACGCCGATTACTAAAACAACCTGCAATGCTATATAAGCATTTCTGTCGCTCGAGTTCTCGAAGACCAGAGGTGGTTCTACGGTCACATCCTCTCCTCAAACTCCTCCTTGTAGTATAGAATCTGGCCATGCCTCATGTTCAAGGCTTCAGCGTTAGTGAGGACCCCATGAGGTAGGTCAGATCAAAGAGGAGGCTGAAGTGGGTTTTCTTCTTCATCTCACATGAGACATCTGAGTTTCCAAAAGCCACTCTCATTTCCACTCGTTTCTCTGTAATGACTCAAGCTTAGAAATGCAGAATAGGTGTTTGAGAAATGTTCACTTCGAGATCTGAGGAAAATGTGGAGAGAGGTGGTTCACGGAAATTTTGAATGGTGATCAAAGTTTTGAACACCGTTTTGGTTAGTACTAGAATGAAATATTTCGATATGGCTACCGTTTCGGAATTAATTATATATTATATATAAATATTTATATGTATATATAAACTAACAACTAATATAATAAATACATATATAAGTCAATATATATCGTGTATATGTGTATATATAGAAGAATTGAAAATTTATAAAATGAATATATGTTCCAAAAATCACAAACTTGAGTTGAGACATACAAAAAAAAAAAAAAAGAAGAAGAAGAAGAAGAAGAAGAATAGATAAATTATTAAAAATAATGATATTTTTAAAAAAATGAATGAGGTGACATATTTAAATTTATAAAAAAATTAAAATTATATAAATATATTTTATATTTTAGAATTAAATTTTAGAATTAATTAAATACAATCTAGATTTAAAATTTACAAAAATGTCATTTAAATACAAGAAAATTACAAAAATAGCCCGAAATGGAATAGGGACCGAAACCCAATTATAGCCAGAATTTGAAATGAAATAGAACGGGGTGATAGAGTGTACCGGACACTACAACGAAACGGCAAATTCCCGACTATTCTGGCCGGAACAGAATGAAAATCAAGACCTTAGTGGTGATTCACCATGGACGCTGATAGAATGGAGATTCTGAAGGGGAAGGGGAAGAGTAGAGAATCAGGGAAAGGAGAATCGAGATGTTGAAGGGGACCGGGAAGAGTAGAGAATCGAGGAGAGGAAATGAATAACATGCGATTCCGTGACGTAGGATCCATTGAAAGACAAATACATCTCGCAGATGTTGCGATTCTATTGACTAGTGTGAAAATAGGGATTACACCCGACCGGTCTTAAGCTTTTCTCATATATGTAAGATAATTCTTTTGCGATTATGCGCTATATTGATACATGATTACAGATGATTCCAATGGAAAATTAGTTTTAGAAAAGAAAGCAAACGATTCTAAGCAGGCTTCCTTCAATTTTTGTCTTTTCTTTGTAAATGAGTGACCACAAGTATTCATCCGACTAAAGTGTTGTGCATAGAACCTAATCGGGATGAAGTGGTACCAAGCAATTGACCTTCTCTTTTTTGCCTCTTTTTGTCTTTTATAGATATATATTTGTGTGGGGCGTCGCTAGCTTGGGGTCTTTGGGGGGAGATATTTTTGTGGGGTTGTGTTCTAAGCATAGGATGTTGATTAGCCAATTTTGAGCATATTGAAGAGATGGGTGGCGGAGGCACGTGCATCTCGTACACTTTGAGTGAGGTTGCTCAACAACCAACCTAACATCATTAACCAGGATTTTCTGCTCACTTTATTCAAAGCTGCGTAAACAATGCCTACCAGTTAACCTTGATTGAATCATCTGCTGACTTTTAAGAAATAATATTACTTAAAATTCTTGGAGACTTAAATCGAGAGTCAAGTTGCTCCCCACAATAGATATCTTTCCGAGTAAATTAAGGAATGGGATCCAGAGCTTCTTCTTTCTTTCTTTCTTCTTTTCTTTTCAATAGACGAGTCGCAAGTTTTTTGTTTTCTTTCTTTAAATGATTGGCACTATGTGAGGACATGGAAGACAGGCAACCCTTTTATTTTATTTTATTATTATTTCCATTCCCAACACTGGCCCCACTTTGGGGTGGGTGGGGGAGAGAGAGAGAGAGAGAGAGAGAGAGAGAGAGAGAGATTGCACTTTCCATATACGTACAATGTACATTAATAGGCAAACCGATGCATGTATGTTGTAAGGTAAGCTTTGTAGTTTGTGAAAGAGTTATTATACTCAATGCCACACTCATTTGAGTAGTGCATGTTAAGCAGTTGTTGTAAACTAAAGTGAAAAATTACTAAAGATAGATCACATCAATCAACTAGTACTCCAATTAAGAATATCATGCATATTGCTATTAAAACACGTGCATACTGCTGATCATACTTATTTCATTGCGTTGATACATTGCTTTCATGGTGGAATGGTAATAAAATAGACGATAGGGAATTAACTAAAGGGACATGAATTCATTTGAAGACTGAACCACTGACCATTTGTGATTCTTATACTAGAACTTGTACTGTTACTACTCCAAGAAACAAAGTTGGATATTAGCAGAACTTGTTGCTGCAACGGCGATTGTACTTCAGTAAGGCCTCGGGTTTTTCATCCTGCAAATATGAAGGAATTTCAACAGAATTAGGCATAGTATTAAAAAGGAGCATTCTTTGAAAGAAGAAGAAGGCATCTTGTCCATGGGTGCAAAACATATAATACATTATAGTCAATGACTTTAGATTTTGTATATGATTGGGTATATGCAAATTTCGAGTAAGCCTGAGCAAGATATTGTCATTTGAGGCCCTGTTTGGTACGGGTTTCGGAAATACTTGCTTTTGGGGTCATAATCTAAACAAAAATGGCTTTCAAAAGCAACCAAAGTACGTCTGATAGACCGACGAAACGACAGTTTTAAAGTGTTTCTTATTCTTAACAACTACTGCAAGGAAAAAAATAGGTAAAAGGAAGGAAATTCTTCTGGTGGCATGGACAATGGTTAAGGATTTTAGACAGAGAGCTTACGTTGTATGTACGTGAAAAACCAAAGTAGAATACGCTTAGCAGTGTGTGGGTGTTTTTGTGTGTGCAGACAAGAGTTCGGGGTCAGTTAGCTTAGGCGAAAAGCTTTATAAACTTCTGTTCAACTACCTCTTGTCCTCGTCGGGCATGTTTCCCTGGCCAGTTGTCTTGTACTTTGGGAAGGGCACTCCGCCAGACTCAATACGCTGGACATCCTCCACAAGTTCTTGATAGCGTCTTTTCACCTCTTCCTCAGTTTTCCCACCAACGGCTTTTGCAACATTGTACCAACGGTCTGGGGTGTCCTTATCGTACACAGCCAGAGCCCTCTCGAAGGCCTTGTTATCCTTGGCACTCCAAGAGTCGGAGCTTTTTGAGGACATTGAACTGGATGCCATTTTTTGAGCTAGGGTACTGAGGCTGTTTGCAAAGGAAAAGAAGGAACACTGTATACTGAGTGATTGCAGGAAGGAATGAATGCAAAAAGTAGGAAAAATAAGATTTCTGATCTAAGGTGTTAAAAGTAAGGAAGCAAAGAGGAAAAGCTGAAAGGACAAAGATGGTCAGTCAGATAAGTTTGAAGAGAGTCTAGAGAGAAAGACTTGTAGTCAAGGGGTGGTATGTGCAGGGAGATGCCAACTTCTTCTCCTTTTATAAGCAGAAGTGGAGGGGGCTGAGGTGGGTTATTGCCAGTTGGGGCATAAATCTTCCCCAAATTCCTGTGGGATTTTTATGATATGTAACCTTTGGAACCACAGAAGGAAGTGGGACCAAGAAGAACTGCAATGATTTAGGAGAATCAGTACCTCCAAGGAGTTGTCAAACAGATTTTTCAAGGGATTATATAAAAGGTGTTAAGAAGTTCATAAAATGGTAGGGCCTATATTCCCCAAAAAGCCCTTTCATGTTTTGCAGGTAATCAGGACTTAGCAAAATTCACATGGGTTGGTTAGGATGACTGTGGAAGTCGCCTAACTCCTAGAAAACTCTGTAGAAGTCCCAGTGCAAGCTTCTCCATTTATTTTTGGAGTTAACTTAGATACCCTTTTCCCTTACATTTTACTCCTAGCAGTTGCAGGGTCAGATGCTCATAAGTCGTAGGTCGGCCCGACCTCAAACCACAACCAAGTGCTTCACGTGTGCACCAGAATCCATATTTTCTTATTCCTGTTCGAAAGAGATCTTCTGCAATAAAAGCTTTTTGAGCTCTCTGCATTTTAGGTGATCTTTTCAGTGTAATCTGTCCAAGTTTACTACAGTTCAGCTTCTGAAAGTGCTGGCAGGATGGATCCGTACATTTATTAAGTCATTGTGATATGATATCTCTCTCTATTTTTTTTTTTTTTTTCTTCTTTCTTGTAATCCGAGGAGAGGTCAGAGGTCAACGTATGCTACCTACTCTTTTAGCAGTTTGAACATTCCTGAATGTGTCAGCGAGGGGTGCCTGACTAGCAGGCAAACTGGTTTGGCTTTTCCTCTGGAAGAAAAGCAAAGTAAAACAAACCATATTGCTACATCCCCTGCTCAAGATGGAAAAGACTTTCTACTCTCAACAACCGTACTTAATTTGTAGATTACTTTCTAATTGGACCATGAAAGTTCCCTAATCAATATCATCCAAATTCAACGAACAACCAAGGACCCTGTCACTGTGTTACATCTCCTTACCTTTTATCAAATTAGTGAAAAATGAGGTTTATGATCAAATTCAAGAAACTCTGACCCTAACGTGTAATTATTTTGTGAATGTCCCATTCAGTCACCAAACCAAGCATCAACATCAAAAAAACAGAAACCATGTTTTTCATGATCTATGTTTGCATTGTTTTAATTTAATCTTTGAATCTCTCAAGGTTTAGCAATTGATCAGGCCATTGGTATAAACCTTGCAGAAGAATTGTAAGTAGCATAACTCTAAACAAAATGGGAAATTGATGTTAAAATTGATGTTAAAATTAGAAATGCTGACAACCTTTCATGAACAACCCCTTTCTTACTTTAAGATGCAGACTGCAGAGAAGCCCCTTCCCTTTCAATCTTTCATAGTTTTTTGTTCTAGCAATTTTTCATTCCGAAACTCAAAAAATGCAATACCGCATATGGTTTTTGTAACCACAGCCACAGGTCCACAGGGCACAGGCATTAGTACCAAGGCTTGCTAGTTCAGAATGGTATGGTCAACAAGGAAGAAGGCTGATCTCCACATATTTTTAGATTTGATTTCTAGAAGTAGTTTTGTCGAAAGCATTTAGCAGTCCATATTATGCTCAGTTAAGAAGCGTCACAGTAGAGAGCATGACGCAATTTCTTGGGGAGAGACTAAATATCTGTTTGGAATCAAAAGCTTAAGTCTAACAAAGAATCATATGTCGGATCCGGGCGGTGTGATACCATAGCTTTAGTCCGCAAGTTGGTAAATGGTTGCCCCAACCTACAGGCCTATGTTGGAGAAAGTCTTGCAAGTAGACTTCAGTTTAGTCTATTCACCATTAGAGAATCTATGAAACCAAATTCTCACATTAAGAGGGAAGTAGGAGTATAATGGCTGAAACAATGAACTTCAGTTTCAGGAAATGATAAATAGTATATGAAAAAAGATTAAAACACTGAACCTTCTAAACACGCCTACAGGATCTATGGAGAACTGCAGTACTTTTTGCAGAACAAAATGTGTTCTGAATATAAACTTGTCTAAAACCATATTGTTTTTGCCGCAGTAATTGCATATATTGCCTGTCTATACATGCTCTATCCACAGATTTTCATGTCAAATTGCCAACTTCCTTGAACTTTTGAAATTCTTTACCAAATAATTTTCTAATCACAGCAGTTTTTCTTGATTAAGTAGAAGCCAAAGTGGCCCCCAGTTGTCAAGTTGCAGGAGTCATGGTCATGGGATTCTGGCCACAAACAATGGGGCTAGCTCTGATCATTAGTTGAAAACTACTCGAGCAATTTTTCCAGGAATCTGTACGAAAGAAATAAAAAGGCGATGCTTTGAGATACACCCGGCTACCGACTAAACACCAAGTCCATTTTAATAGAATAAAGTAATATCCCTAGAATCCCTTGGACTTTTCAACAACTGGTCCCTCCTTACGAATGGGAGAAAGGGTATTAAACATATTTATCAGAATTTTATTCCATATTAAGCCCCTTTTACCAGTTACTGACTGGGAGGGGACCTGGAATCTCCATTAATGGTGAGGGGAAAAAGTCCACTCAAACTTGGCCGACTGGTCCTACATTGGCCGCAAAACCAACAACTTACCCTTTTTCTTTTTAGGAGGACAGACTTTACATAGGCAAAATTTCTTTTTAGGACGGTGCTATGGCTCCCGTTGGGAGTCAACACTAAGCAAAAGAAAAAAATTTTGTATTTTTTTTTTCAAATCATTTTTTAATATTTTTAAATATTTTAAAAAAATATAAAAAATTTATAATAATATTAAAAAAAATTCTTAATCATTAAGAAAAAAAAAGGAACGATAAGCTCTAACGGAATCTCAACATTTTCTTTATTTTTATACTTTCTATAAAAATGGAGTACGTTACTAAAGAATAGTTTCTTTTAATTTATTTTTAAGTGAAACTTAAATTATTTTTATTTTTTGAAAGGAATCTTCTAACAAAGAGGAAAACGTTGGGAACTGCAAATTCTAATTGGGAGAGGTAGCGGTTGGAAAGGAAGGAACTTTAAAGGAAAAATATTGGGAGCAGTCCTGTTTGGAATCAGCCGAACGCACGCTTTAAAAAATATTGGGAGCAGTCCTGTTTGGGATCAGCCGAACGCACACCGTACGTGGCGCTGGCAAAATGACGAAATTCTCCTGAACTTTTCGTTCCCTCCCTCAGTATTGGCAAACACTTGATTTTTGAGAAACATGGCTGAGCTCGCTCCTCTCTCCCTCCTCTCTCCCGAACGTGTGTCCGTTCTGTCGTCAACATCCCCCCACCAGCGTTCCGTTCCACCAATGCGAAGCCCTCTCCACCTCCACCTCTAAAGGAAGCAAATATACCATCGCTGGCCCGTGACCCACCACCGAAGTTGCTTATACCTCCAAAACTCGAAAACCTGAAAAGCTCATAGAAGATATCGTCCAGACTCCTAGTGGAGAATCGGAACGACGTCGGTCTACCCTCAGTCCCACCCGAAAACACACCGGCACCTGGCGGCGGCACCTGAACTTTCAACCCCTCCTCTCCGTACTGATCATACACTGCTCGCTTTTGCATATCACTCAAAACCCATTCACATATATACACACACCAATGATCAGAATCTTCCATTTTTTTCGCAAATAATTAAGAGTGAGAAAGAAAGGATTTTGGTGGGTTTACATTGTAGGCCTCGGAGATTTGTTTGAATTTGGCTTCGGCTTCTTTCTTGTTGTTGGGGTTCTTATCGGGGTGCCACTTCATGGCGAGCTTCCGATAGGCTTTTTTGAGGTCATCGTCCTTGGCGCTCCGATCTACCTGGAGAATCTTGTAGTAATCCACGCCCATGCCTCTTCTTCTTTTTCTTCCATCTCTGATTTCTTCTTTCGACCTTTGTCATTCTGATCTTCCTTAGCTCGGCGTAGGTTTAGCTTCGGCTTTTCTTTCACTAGCGCCTCATTCCACCTTTCTCACAAAATAAAGTTTACATTTTTAGTTTTTTTTTTTTTTCTCAATTCCAAGTTCCAGCGTCGCTCGGTGTCGCTGGGCAGAGAGAGGGTGGCGTTGGGCGCAGGAAGGTGACGCGGGGGCGAGCAAGGAGAGGTTTCGCGGGAGGAATTTGAAATATTGTGTTTTAACCGAAATATGAGATTTTGTAAAACACGTTTTGAATTATTAAAGAAAAAAAAACGCCACGTATGGTGTACAAAGTGTGCACCTGCTATAGTTGTGGATGTGTAGAATCCCTCAACTTTAAATAATTGTCAGTAAGGGGAATATGCACATATACATTCCAGTTTGACGAACGAAAACCTTCTTACAGGACAGGGTCGGTAAGCCATTTGTTAGCATGAATTGAGCCTATGAGGTTGGCTTGCGTTCGAGATCATTTCTGAGAATTGAAAGCTCTGCATGCCTGCTTTCACCTATACGGTGAAATTTTGTTAGAAGATTCAGTTGGAACAAACAAAGATGTGGGGGGCGTGTATACTCGAATCATCGCACTAATCTGATCTTGTCTTGTCGTTCTCCTATCATAGTCGATTCCTTGTCTTTTATCTCCTTTGGAATTTTTCTTGGGAGATGGTAAAAGCAGTTTCTTCAAAATGCTTATTGAGTTTATGGAGTATAGAAGCCGGTTCAAGCAGGCCCATGTTGAACAAAATGGCTGAAAACCGATCCTATAGGTATGTTTCAGTCCAAAATCGAAACCACACCGATAGATTTTTAAGAGGGTGTTGCTGACCGAAATCAATCGATAGGGAGAGAGAGAATCAGCCGATATAGATCGATTCAATAGTCAATCTGTAAGTTGCTAATCCATCCCTAAATTCACATCACAAATTCAAAAAAAAAAATCAAGCAGAAGTCACAACAAATCAACCCGAAATTCACAACAAAATCACAAATTTATAACAAAAATCTCAAAAGAAAAGGTAAACGGGAGAGATGAGAGGAAAACGAGAGAGATAAGGGACTTTTCAGAGAGGAGAGAGTTTGGAGAGGCGAGGGATAAGCTAAGGATGAGATCTCAGAAAAATGAGGAACACGCCGAAGACTGAGTGGGGTGAAGGAGGAGGTGAGAGAAGAAATAGAAGAAAGAAAGATAATCGGGATGAAGAAGATGGAGGTTTATTAAACCCTAGATCTAAACAACATCGTTTAAACTAAATGGCGTTTTCTCTTATATTTTTTTTTCTATATATTACATGTAAAATGAAGTAAAATGACATTGTTTTACCTAATATATATATTATTATATCGTCTAGTTCGACTGTCTAAACTTGGTTCAGACCAAGACCAAACTGGTCGACATTGGTTTCTTGTATATCTTATTGCTGACTGATTGGTTCTCCACTAGTTCCTAACTCTAATAGCCGATTCCCATTAGCACTAGATGGTCCCGTCGGTTCCTATACATCCCTAGAACATATAAATTTATAACATACAAACTTAGATTCAGATAAAGTGTCAACTGAGTTAATCTAGTCCCAATGCCTATTTCTTGAATCAGAGATTAACGGTCTGTTTGGTAACATAATTATTATTAAATATTTTTATATTATTTTACTATTATTTACTACTATTTATAAATTATTTTTATATTATTTACCGATATCACGAGATATTCGTAATATTCAAAACGTGCCTTAGATGAATTAAGCTGTAGGATTCCTGTTAGACAAAGGCAAATTAAGTTTTGTGCGGCCAGACTAGGTTGTTGTGTTCTCAGCCGCATTACTGTAGCCCAGCATAGGCCCCTGGTTCCAAGTCATCCTACGCCCATACGGCCATACTCTGCCGCAGCCCATTGAAAATTTCTCTCTCTCTCTCTTGTAATAAGAAGCCTATAATACACCAGCCCAGTAAGGCCTAAAAACACATCGAGTGAAGGAAAACACATCGTGTGAAGGCCCAAAGCCCATTCGGCTCAAGATGAGTCCACCTTCGGTAAAACATCTCTCAGTTCTCTCGGGTTACCACCTTGCACCCGGCCCCGACGATTCGTTAATTTAGAGAGAGAGAGAGAGGCCTAGTTTTCTCTTTTTCTTCTTCCTTTTCTTCTTTTCATTTTTCTATTTCCTAATCAAGCCGATTAGACAAGAAAGAGTATTTCATGTTAAGAGGCTGTTTCTTTCTATCCATCTCATCTTATTATTATAATTTTTTTAAAATTTTATATAAAATATAATAAATAATTCAATATTTTCTAATTTCAATTTAACTTTTTTTTTTTATATATAGTTTAAGTATAATTTAGATTTAATCCTCCATCTTCTCTTCTTCTTCATTTTAGTTTCTCTGCTTGAGGCAGCAGCGCATCTCCCTTTGTCTCCTCCCTCACACAGTTGTATGCCGTGCATCTCTCTCTCTCATATCACGACGTCGGGCCATCTCCCACTCTCATTGCACGGTCAAGTCGTGACCTCCATTTCTCATTTTCCTACTTTTCACAATGTTAAATCGATGTCGCCTATTTTCTCACCCTTTATCGACCAGTTTTGACTGATCAAAACCAATTCTATTAACATGTAGAATTTAGATTGAAACTGCACCAATACTATCAGTTTACACCTATAATATTTAAGAGAAATTATATTTATAGTCTTATAGTATAAAAACCCTACATACTCTTTGAAAAAAATAGATATATATAAAATCTATATAAAATTAATTAATTTTTTAATAATAAATCCATATTTAAAAAATATATATATATATACAACTTACACACTTTAAAACTCTATCCAAGAGCATTCACTGCCTCAAAGTATCATTTTTTCTATAATTTAAGATTTATTTGAAGATTTTGATCAAAATATCCTCTACATCCGAATCTCTATTTTAAAAAATATATTTAAAAAATAAACAGTAATTCTCCTAATATAAAAAATTACTATTTATTTTTCAAATCATTTGTAATCAATATTTTATTCTAATATATAAACTAAATTATTTCTTTAATTATTTATACTTTCTTTTATACTTATATTTATTATAGTTTTAAATAATAATTTTAAAAATAATTTAATTAATTATGAAAATATAAAAAATTAATTTTAAAAATATTATTATATTTCCAAAAAATAATTTAAATTTTTTTACAAATATTCACTAGAATAATTTTAAAATATCAAAAAAAAAATATTAAGTAATTAAATTCATAAATGGAAGTGAAAAAAATAATAAAGAAATAAAAAAAATATTTTAAAATAATAAAGAAAAAATAGAGAATAAAATGTAAAAAAAATTAAAAAATTGAGTAAAATTAAAGATACGTACTTTTAGTTAAATTATAAAAAATTTTATGAAAAAGTAAATATAAATACTCTTAACATTACTAAATATTTAAAAACTTTACCATTCATAAATCTCATCCACCACATATAATTTTTTATTTTTTTATTTTATTTATTTTTATTTTTCTTATAATAATTAAATTCTTTTACTAATAATCCATATTACATGTTTAGTAAGAAAAAAAAATTAAAAAAAAAAAATTAGTATGCGATGTATGAAGAACAGATTTTTTCAATATTTGATAGTCATTCTCTCGTGGTATCATTTTCTTTTTTCAAAGGGATTTTATAGCGTTTGCTAATAGTAGCTGCCCCTGCACCACTAGTGCGCCAAACCGACGATTATTATTATATTTTCAGCTCCACTGGTAGTAGATATGTTTGTTTATGATCGGTTTGATCCTACAAATTCTGATATTTACCAAACCTCGTCTTATTACACAAATTGAGACCCTTTTTCATTCCGGGCAAAAAGATCTCTCATCTCTTTCATTATTTCACCTATCAACATGATGAAATTGCTAAAATGCCGGTTATTTAAAATACAGAGAAGTTCAGTCACAGAATTGAAGGAAAAGCTAAGCAAAACAGAATGCGTAGGAGAAGATCTATATTCCATTCGATTCGAGTATATTTTCTCTTCTGGGGAAGGGGATGGTAACATCAGAACACAGAAACCATCGGTCAAAAAGGAGAGCATCAAACTGAAAGGAACAAGAAAACAACAATCGAATATTCGAAACCATAAAACCAAACCAAACCAAACCAAACCGCTATCTTCTACAGACTACAGAGCCACTCAAATCAACGATACAGACCCGATTAAGCCCTTAGCCCCTTCAGTTCCTCCAGCTACCACCATCGCCGCCGCCACCCCTCGAGTACCTGGAGCCACTGTCACCATACCCACTTTCACCATACCCACGGTCACGACCACCACCATAGCCGCCACCTCCATATCCGCCGCCACCTCCATATCCGCCACCGCCTCCACCGTAGCTTCTGTCACCGCGGCCATACCCGCCTCCACCTTCACGGCGTCCACCACCACCGTAACCCCCACCTCCGCGGCTGTAACCGCCGCCTCCACCTCCCCCGTTTCCGCGGGACTGAGCCTCGTTAACTGTGATGTTACGACCGTCGAGGTTCTGACCGTTCATGCCCTCGATGGCGTCCCTCATCGCCTTCTCGGTGCTAAAGGTGACGAATCCGAATCCCCTGGACCTCCCGGTCTCACGGTCGTTGATAATCTGATATAACAACCGTATATAATCAGATCCACCACATCTAGCAACTATTAATCCAACAAAGTTTTCAGAAACCGATCGATCTTCGCCTTATTATAACAAAGCAGAAGATGAACGTACCGATTTGTGTGAGAGAGTAATAAAGAATCATTTCATACAGATAGTAACACATAGAGAATCAAGTAACACAAACAGAGCAGATTAGATCAGATTTGGAAGGCAAAGCCGAATCGAGTCAGATCCGATATCTCTGCGGCGTCAAACGGACCTTCGATTCGAGGATCTCGCCAAATTGAGAGAAAGCGCGCTCCAGGGACTGGTCGTCGGTGGCCCACGCGAGCCCGCCGACAAAGCATCTGTATTCGATTTCTGCAGATTCCATAACTGACAAAGAAAACCCTAAGAAACGGACAAGCAGGAAAATAGAGAAGACTTGGGAAACACGAGCTGTGGAAGAAGCTTTAGCCCTTTAGGTTATATATAAATCGCGCAGTACAGTTGTTAACTCTAGTTAAATTTTGAGCGGCGATTCAGCGCGCATGTTTCGTTACCGTTACCAGTCCGTCTCCCATGACAGCTAAAATGCATATTATATATTATATAATAATGCTATATATTATATTCTTCCCTTACTTCTATTTTATTAAATTAAAAATAATAAATATATCAAATTTTATTTAATAAATATTATATATCATATTTTTATCTCACTTTTAATTTATTAAATAAAAAATAATATATTTATTATCATTAAATAAAAAAATATATAATAAATGATTATTTAATAATAATAAATATATCACATTTTACTTAATAAAATAAAAATAATATAGAAATATAATGTATAAAATTTTTTATATATATATATATATGATAGGAAGTTTTATAATTTAGAGATATGGATAGGACAGTCTGAATTTTTTTAAAATTTTTTTTAATAATTAAGGAAATATATTTAAATAAATTTATAATTTTTTATTTTTAAAAAATTAATATTACTTAGTCGGTGAGGATTTTTAATATATAGACGTAGCATTGTCCAATATTTATTAATAGTACTTAATGCATTAACATCTACGTGCTATATTTATCTCTCTCTAAATCATAAACATTTTAGATTTAAAAAAAAAAAAAAAATTATAAGATATCTTACTTGGTAGTTTATGGTTATAGGGCTGTAAAACTTATAAGACATTATCATTGACGAACGCCAAATTTAAACAATAATCAACTTAAATGGGATTATCATAAATTAGATGTTAAATACAATAAATCTGTAAAGATGTTTGAGATCATGTTCAAAATTGTAACCTATTTGGTTAATAAAAATTAAAAATCTTATCTCAATTTATTATTATAATTTTTTCAAATTTCTATATAAAATATAATAAATAATTTGACTTTTTTAAATCTCAATACAAAATTAATATTAAAAAATTATATTATAATAATATTTTATTCATTATTATTTAAAACATCTTATCTCATTTTATTTTATCTGTATAACCAAATAAGACGTAAGTGGAAACTACTATTCTCTTGTCAAAAGAATTAAGATCATCGAAATATGCTTCATTAGTATATATCTCAAACTCAAAATGGTAGTTTTAAGAGTAATGCTATTTAAAAGTGTTTATATTATATTCTATCTATATCACATAAATTAATTTATAATATTTATATTTTAAATTAAATTATATCATAAACAAGAAATTATATTTTGAAGTTTTATGATGCGTAATTTTTGCGTTGATATTAAAAATTATTTTTTTAATAATAAATTATTTTATTTTATTTTTTATTTTTTAAATATGGGAGGTTGCAGTTATGTACATTACCTTTTGTAAACCCTGGTTAAGAAAGAAAACGGCGTCTGTTAGGTAGTAGGGTCCACCTCAGTCCCGTGACTCTTTCTTTAATATGTAGGACCCATATCCCCGAAAAAATATCTCAATTTTGTCGAGGCCGTCTAAGCCTAAGGTTTCGTAGGCTTCGTACTCATCGAATGCGATAAGAACGGGCCGTTGACGTGGCTTTTTCGCTAATTTCGTGAGACTGATGTGGCCCGACAATATATATTTTATATATGAAAATAAATATAATCAAATAAATAATTCTATTTATTATTTACAAACCAAATCTTTTTTTTCATAAAAAAAATGTATGGTATAAATTATAAGTAAAACAATATAATTAATTTAAGAAAAATAAAATTTAAAATAATATTAAAATATATAAAATATATAGCATATAACAATGTCTTTGTCTAATCAAATTAACTTATTCTAAAAAATTAATCGTGGTTAGCTCAATTCATACCACACGATAAAAGGTAAAGATGGCTTTGACATTAAGTATTTAATTATGGATAATATTAGATATCATTATGATTTTATAATCGTACTCTAGTTTAAAAAATAATGAGATTATAAATTAATATTTTATATGAAAAAATACTCTCTATGTAGTTAATATAACAATATTTGATTTATAAAAAGTTTTAATTTTAAACTTCTCTTACAATCTTTCTTATTGAATAACAAATATATTCTTAATGGAAGGACACCACCATCATTGAATGCGATGTATTTGATACATTCAGGTGTAATTAAAACAATATAGTTAAAGAAATACATGTCTTAAAGAAAAATAAGGTGCAAGTGTGCAAGCCGTGCACGCTATTTGTTTTTAAAAAATAAGGTTTACATTTAAAAAAGTAATTTTTTTTTTAAATATTTTGAATTTATTTATTTTTTTAAAAGAAAAATATTACTCATCATTTTAATTATCATCATTTTCTTATCATTTCATGATGTAATATTAGATTATTAAAAATTATTTATTATATTATATTTATAAACTTATAATTTAATATTACATTATAAAATAATAAAAAGGTAAATAAATAAATAATAAATAAATAAATTTTCTCTTTTAAAAATAAATAAACGAGATGAATATATCATAAAATTGTAAATATCATTTAGCAATCAGCCCGCACCATTCGGGCTTTAACTGCATTTAATTGGGTTAAAACTAAAAGGTGGAATTACGTCACCGTTTTTAAATAACCATGGCGCCCCTTCCGCGAGTGGGTTTGACCCATAAAGAAGCGTGTATCTGACGCTTAGGCCAAATTGCTCTTTTTGGTGTCGATTCGCACATTTTCTTTCTCCTCTCACCGTTAGCATTTCTATTTCCGTTGGATGGAAAAACCTTAAAAACGCTCAGAGATTTGATTCAGAGTTGTGGCTGAAGATGTCGGCAGCAGGTGGGGGTGGTGTCAAGAGGAGGACAAGAAGCCCATGGACCAGCACATTAATCTCAAAGTCAATGGCCTGGTATATCTTCGTGAAACTAAAGGATATTGTCTTCATTATCTAAGTTTTTGTGATTTCTTTTTTGTTTTTCTTTTAAATATTTATGGGTTTTAGTTGTTTGATTTGTTTTGTCGCTATGTGGGGATTGAGTGGAACTATGGATGTTGTTTTGAATGTGTGTTTTGGTTGTGATGAAGTTTGAAACTTTGAAAATGTTTATGTTTAATGGAGTTGTTCAGCGTGTGTGAGGCTCAATTTGTGTTTTGGATTTTGGTTGAGGGATCATTTCTGTGGAAAGGAGTTGGGGTTGGGATTTTGATTTTTCTGGGTTCTTCCCATGCAATCCGGCAGCTATGCCTGTGAGACTATGCCTCTGAGAGAGAGAGAGAGAGATTGCAAGTGTACCATACACGTTAGCCATATGCATTTCAGTAACTGGGATATGTTTCGAAGAAAGCATATACCAATTCAGTTTTAGTCATTTTTAGATATTGTAAAAGATGCCCTCCAATTTAAATTGTTAGGAATGAGACTTCTTTATAAGACGTATTTTCCCCAAAAAAAAAAAATTAAAGAAATTTTCTGTAACGTTAAAATAGCCTTTAGATTCTATTTGACTTCATAGATGTCGGTAGAGTGGTGAAGTACTCTTGCACTTACAGAGTGGTAAGTGACCAGCCCTTTTCTCTAGATTTCTGGTTGCCTTCCCTTGAACTGTTTAGTTTCCATTAGAATGGCATATCTATCCATCATACTCAACATTTACAGTGGAGAAATTTGGTATTTTCTCTGTAAAAATTCAGTTTTCATTCCCATAACTAAACTGCTGGCTATACTCACACAATTTCAGAAATTGGACAATGGTGCTTTTACTCTGTTTCCTGTATGCAGTTTGTGAAGGATAACCATAACCATTGTACTTGGATATGATCCTTTATATGTGGATATTTAATTGGGTCATGATTAAACACAATCTGCACCTTTTAGTTTTAATCCATTTTTTGCGCTTTTGATATTTACTACTTATTGGTTATTGATATGCATTAGCTTTTGTTGATTAGGCAAATGCGTGTTTGAGAGTCTGGTGAATAAATTCTACTGTATGACCTGTAATATAATTTGTTTTTTAGTAGAATTGATGTGGACTTATATTTAACATCATTTATCATTTGTTGAACAGTATACTGTTATATTATACTTTACTAGAAATATAATGATTAAAATGTTTTATATATAGACAGTTATTAACGATATTAACTTTATTTTGGGAAACTACTGTAGACATCGATCTCGACATCGACTCAAATACAAAGGAAGGGGATCATAAATCTCAGGCAACATCATTCAAGAGGAGAAAAATTTAGAAAACATATTAATTGAACATACGTGTCTTGTACTAATTGTATCTATTTTACATTGTTTTAAATTGAACAACCATATATATATATATGTATATGTATATTACATTTTTAATATTGTGAATTGAACATAAAATATTTATTTGTTAAGTGAACTCTTTTATATATACATATTTCATTTTATATATTGATTACATTTTATTAGTAATTGTTAAACTATTTAGTTATAAATTCAATATAAGTAACTGTTCGCATATTGCGCGGGTTATAGACTCGTGTATATTAAACATAGGTTTGAAATTAGAAATCCACATGTTTAATGGGCCTTAGGCCCAATTTAAAAAGGATTTCTAACTTTGGCCCTATGGTCACTGCAATTCGGTTCGGCCCAAAACGTGATTTTAATTTGGAAAGTCCCTAATGGCTGATCCGTAGTAAAAAGTGATAGGTAGTTAATATGTAATGCACGAATGTAGTTAACTTCGAAGCTAAAAAGGAAGAAAAGTCGACTTTAACTGTGGCAGCTTTTATTTTATTGCGAACGAATGTAGAGCCGAAACAATAATGGTTGAGACAGCTTAGGTGCAATATAAACTTCGTAATTGGACATTATTGTTGGTAGCTACATAATTACATTTATTCTCGGAACTGCTTTACTCCTAACCTAACTCTAATTCCCTACCTAGATCAATTGAATAAGTTTATTTTGCACTTCAACATGGACAACTTTCTGCGGTTAAATAATCAAGCCATATAATTTTTTGTACTCCTACGGTTACAATAATTTGGTTCCAATAATGCTAACTCTCTCTCTCTCTCTCTCTCTCTCTCTCTCTCTCTCTCTCTCTCTCTCTCTCTCTCTCTCTCTCTCTCTCTCTCTCTCTCTCTCTCTCATTTAAGTCAATAAACTTCAAATTCAGAAATAAAATTATAGCTTCCAAGACATGTATGATAATGCCAAAAATCGAACAACAGTCCAGAAGATGGGAAAAAATCATTCCTGGCCTATTATGACTAACTGGGCCTCAATCAATGCAATATGGAGCCTCTGGTGCAGATGTATGTACATCCATGATAGAAAATGAAAAATAAAAATTGAGAATATAAAAAAATAGACAGACAGATTTATGTAATTCAAAATAAAATCTACATCTACGAAATTTTTAGATAGAAAATATCCACTATAATAAGTTTATTTACAGTCTCTCGTAGCCTATTATATATCACTGTATAATAAATATCTCAAATATATTTTCTATAGCATATTTTCTCGCTGGAGACCATTTTCCAAGGCTGAAGAAGCTGAAGTAGAAGTCGAACCAGTGCCCCTAAATCGTTTGGTTATTTCCTTTTATATGCCTTATCTTTTCATGTACCTCTAGAGAGTAGTGAAGATTAGCTGCATTTTTCTTTCGTGTCTAATATTTTTTCTTCTCTCAATTTTCTAATTTTCCTTTCCGTGTCCACCATCCCTTCCTCTTAATACATTCTCTTTTTCCATATCTCATCATTGTTTCTCATTCTCCTCTCTTCCTTTATCTTTTAGTGGTGGGACCTCTTTCTTAGACTAGATTTAGTAGGCTTACTTCAAGCTGAGTATATTTTATCATCTCAAATGTATATATATGTTACATCGGCAATGCTACATACAGTCGTGGAATTACAAACGCATCGCAATCGCTTTGAAAAAAGGTGGGGTTCACGATTAAAAAGTTAGTTTTTTTTTTCATGTGAGTCCCATATTAATTCATTTTTTTCAAAGCGACTGCATGCCGCTTACACAACCACGACTGCAAATATCATTTCTCATGTTACATGCATGTTCTCTTGTCAATATTTTAAGTAGCACATATTAGACTTATATTTAACATTATTCTTTTTAATACTCTTCATAAAATTAATTTCTTATAAACTAATAATGCATGCATTATTATTATTATTTTCAATTTTGAAGGAATATGAAGTCAATTGTCCATACGTGCAAAGCATGGAGATAGACGGGAAGATCATAAACAATATGATATCGGTGTAGCATGGTGCCAAGTTTATTCTTAACATGTAGTTTATAAAAATATTGTAGAAAATTAAAAGCAAAACAAAAATTCAATAAATAAATTGGCTTTAATTTAGATATATACGTATATAAGCTAGAAATTCAACTAGAATGTTATGAATCTTATTGGTTTGACTACTGCAGCCTACATTGGGATATCCTCGATAGCAAATTATGCAAAATAAATAAATAAATTAAAAAAAATATTAAATTAATAATATTTTATTATTAAAGAGAAAAAACAAAATCAGGGAATGATCTTATTGTACAGGTTGGGTCCTAATCAAAGAACTACTTCTGCCCCATCTCAAAAAAAGATTAGATTAATACCAATGGCCGTCTTCAACATTATAATTTCTTTTTATAATTTCTAAGTTCAACAGAACAAATCACAGTCCGTTATTTACAAAATAAAATTTGCTTTTAATAAAATAAAATGTTTTTAATTTTTTCATATTTTTAATGCTTTTAAAATATATAAAAAAATTAATACACTGATAATTACTTTTTTAATTAATAAATAAATAAATAAAATACATAAATATCAAAATGAGAAGATTAATGGACATTTTGGGGGGAGGTGGCGCGAAGGAAGTTTCAGTTTCACTGTGTGTACATGGCACATGCTCCAAATCTGATATGACGTGTGGCTGACACGCAGAGAGAGAGAAGAGGCAAGTGGTACACCTTGGCTACGTCGCTACGCAGCAAGTAGTGGTTGACTGACTGAATAATTTAATATAGAGTGGATAAGCTACCGGAGATATTCTCATTACGCGTTATAACTTATTTCACATCAATCTTCTAAAGTTATGCCATTCAATTCATTTTCATGTCACTATTCCAAACACATGCTCATAATCATTTTTCTTAATACTAAGTCTTTATTATATTTAAATATATATATTATTTTCGAATACTAGTCATCAATTTTCCTTAAATAAAAGCAGCATTTTATTCACGATATATATTATTTATACATAACGATGGACAATTACTGATTTTCTGAAATCTTTAAGGTATTTTAAAATCATTTGTATTCCTACTTTGAATCTCAACCGCGCCAAATTGAGAAGATTGATAATTTTTATGATGATTATTCTTACAAAAAATATCTTGATGTTATGGAAGAAAAAAGATATACGTCCACGAGAAAGCGAAACGAAGTGACAATAGTAGTGCCAACTCGATCAGTTCCACGTACAGTTAATTCCACCTTTTTTTTATACATTAATGTTGTTGGTGTCGGTCGATCGTTAATATTGCTGCTGCATGGGACCTGCATTAACATCAACTGTTTCGGACACAAAACAGTGTTTTGACCACCAAATGCGGTTGACTCTCCACTGTCCTCTCCTCGTCAGTCATCAGATCACTCCGGGTGCAGATATTTTGGTGTAACTTCAAAATTTTCAGAAGAACCACTGAACCAGAGCTAAATCTTGGTGGAACTGGAATATTCTCTTCCTTCTTGTTGCAGAGAAAACACGTAATGCTTGATTGAGTTTTATAAAATGCGAAAGAGAAAAAATTCAGAACCGGAGTGGCATGTTACCCTTAATTGCTCTAATATATTAAGTATATATTTGAGATTGTGGTGAAAAATATAATTTATAACTTTAAGGTTTATAACTTATAACTTAAATAATATATTTTATTATTTAAAAGTTATTTACTGTTTGATAAACATATATCTCAAATAGTTTTAAACTTATATTAATTTTTTTTAAATATATCGTTATCTTCGAGAGTTTTTTGATAAAAAATTTAATTACGTGCTTTTTAAAAAAGTAAATTTTCAGTTTTTTTAAGTTATCAAAGCATTTTTTATAAATTTATCAAACATGTTATTTTTTCTTTAAAAATACTTTTAAACATTTAAAAACACTTCAAACTCAATCTCAAACATGTTCTAAGAGCTTGTAATTTGGGAAGTAAATGATCTTATCTTATTTTAAAATTTCTTATAGTTTTCTTTCCAAACATTACTCAATTACATAAACTTTTTCAATTTTCGATATTTTATTTTTTCATCTAACTATTACATTTTTTCAAAAATTTTAAACAAATAACAATAAATAATTCAACTTTTTTCAAATTTTAAAACTAAAATAATATTAAAAAATAATATTTTAATTTTATAATAATATACACGTACATAATTCTCGTATCGTCTTAACCGATATATGTGCTTGCAGAGAAACATATATCATTAATGATATTGGTATTGATAAATCTGGGGATGATTATTTGGATATATAGTGACATAATTTTTTGTTTTGTTTTGAAAGTATATATAGTGACATAATTTTCAGACATATATACCCCAATGAATTAAATTTCGAGAAACAGCTGGGTAGTAGTAAAAATGAGTGAGATTAATTAATATGCATATTAATGGTAGGTCCTGTTTCGTTTCAACTATGTATATACGTTAAAAGTACATTAAATGTTGCAAAACAACTTCGTATATTCCTTGACCAAGGGCATGCATTGTTTAATATTTTTGTTAAGTATTATTATAAGAGTTTTGCTACTCATCGTAATTATAGTACATCATATATCATACTTATTTTTATTTTTTTAATTTTATTATTTTTAAACTAATTGATTTTTTTTACATATTTATCATCCATAATTACATATTTAGGAAGCAAAAAAAAAATTATGTATTGTGTGTAGTAGGATAATGCTAAGTCGAATTATAATTCTGAAATAGTGACGCTTACTTCAAAGGACACTCGTTCGGTGGAGGATTTAGAACATGGATTAACTACTAAGAAAATTCATGTTCGGAAGGTGATCAATAAAGCATGGGATATCATGATGCACGCAGCTGCTGTCGAGTTGAGTGTCAAGGTTGTAAAATAGGTTTGCAGCAGTCTTAGCTTTTTCTTAATTAACTAGAATTGAATAGTTTTTCTTTTTTAGCAAGATTTGCATAATGTATTAAAAGACAAACAAAGCTTACAAAATTGAAAGGAGATAATTATACGTACAGAGGGGTGGGTCTTTTCTACTATAGAAATTCAGTAAAGAGTGAGGGATTTGAATTAAAAGGATGTTATCAAAGACTTGCGTCTCCGTTACCCATTACTTGAGATTGTGCGCACATCGATTTAAAAATAGATGAATTTTTTTCACCTTCCAGTCCTTAAAGGAACGAAGATGATGGTTGATATTATTGAGGATTAGGTACAAGGTCTCTAATCTAGAATATGATCAAAATTATTAATTGTCTGGATGGTGAATAGTTAATAATTGATAGGATGGTTTTGGGAAGTATTCCATTTGTCCAACGATCACTAAAAAATAAAAATAAAACCTTAACAAGGGTACTTGAAATGAAACCTAATTTGTTGGGGTCTCATATTTCTCGAATGAGAACTAAAAAAATTCATTGCCATGGAGACGATTTTATGTGATAAAAACAGACGATTTTTTTAGTAATAATACGGACAACTATTTTTATAATTTTTTATACAACCATATTTAAAAATGAAAATATCTTTTTAAAAATGCACATAATTTAAAGAGAAATAATAGTTCTAGTTATGAGTACGTAAGTGCCGTACAATCACTTAAAAAAATAAATAAATATGAGACTTACATTAAAATAAAATTAATTACTTTTTTAATAATTAATACTAGACCTCACTATTTTTTAAAACGATTACATGACACTTATCTACTCCATAATTATATATAGAATTAGTCTAATTTGAAACATAACTCATTTGAAAATGTGAAAAAAGTTGTGTATAACGTTTTCATTTTCCTAAAAACAAAACACATGCGTGTCGATATTATTGTCATGTGTTTCCAGATAAACTTGGGACACAGTATTATGAAAAATGGTTTTTTGTTTGGAAGAATGCCTTTACATGAAGACTACGGGCTATGTTAGGTTTCAAATTCATCTTAACTTATATTAAATCAATTATTAATGAGATTTGTTATCTTTTCAACTTTGATAAAAAGTTAAATGCTCAACTTATTTTATACATTTAAACATATATTTTAAAATATTTCATATAAAAAAATATAGTTACAAGTACAACGGCAAACTAATATGTACACTAATATAATATGATTAGTTAAAAAGTAAATTTTATTGAGAGAATAATACTATTCATCATTCTAATTCTTATAATCATTCCATCAACATATGATTCGGTATTAGATGATTGGAAATTATTTATTATATTTCATTTATGAACTTATCATCTAATGTCATATCATAGGATAATGAAATGTTGATGAGAATTAAGATGATGAATATATTTTTTCTTATTAATAGTGCTAATTTAAATTTTGAATATGAAAAAATCAGTATTAGTATACATATTATTACACGACTTTACTTGTACATAACAAAACTCATTTCATATATTCAAACACATTTTAATAGAATTCACAAAAAGCTACTATTAATCTAAGATTAATTCAAATAATTTAAAATTACTTCACTATCCAAATATAGCCTACAATAGATTAACAACCACCTAGAATTACAACGTGGCATCCCTTGATGTAGCCATGCCTTTCTCCATGGTGAATTGATACAAGGAAAAAAACGTAAGTATTTAAGGGATCTGTAATTAATTCAGTGCACTAAATAATAATTTTCCAATTAAGATATATTGCAAAAGCCAGCTCAATTGGAAAGCCAGCCTCTCGCTCATAAGTCTTCACAAACCATTCAATTTTCAATTTTCATACCAGTTGATGGACATAAATGTTATCCTCATAAATTCAGACCCATTGCAATCCATTATTATGTTTGTACACTGCTTTTTACAGACCTCAATAAATCAAGCTGGACCTTCTTGGTAGAGAAAAAAAAAAAAAAAAAAAAAAAAACAGTCAAGCAATCCTAATGTCAACAACATTGACATTGTCATTACCATTAATGTCTCACTTTTACAAAGTTTTTGTTGAAATTTCATACTCTTGAGAAAAATGGAGATACAAAAAGACAATCTAAAATAAATTGACAAATATTTTAGCCACACAATGAGATTTTATAAAAGTAAATTAACAAATTATCATATTTTGACGTGATATGTTAGATTGTAAAATTATTTTTATTATAAAATATATAATATACCATATAAAATTATGTTAATTTATGAGTATATTTTTATAGAATTTCTTTATAATTGTAACACTTCTAAATAATTTTAATTATTCATGTAAATTTGTTTAACAATATTAAATATTTAATAGATATCTTAAAAACCTAGTTCATGAGATAAGTATCCTCTCTTCATTTCAATCATCAATAATAACTTATTTATTAATATTTAATGGAATCATAAAAGAAGGTGCAGTGAAATTATTTTGTCGCTATTTTGATATAAAATATAATCTTTTTGTTTGGATACGTTGCTTGTACATCAGGGATCTAAAGATAGGAAAAAAAAATTAATTTAACAGTCAACTATATGAAAATATAAAAAGATGAATACTTTCTTAATATATATATATATATAATAAATGAGAAAGAAAAATCAAAGGCAAACTGCCTTTATCTATTTCTTTCATATTTAATTTCTATATTGAATTATTTATTTATTTTTATATAATAATAATAATATAATATTAATTTATTTTTTAAAATTTTAATTTATTTAATTTTATCATATTTTACCATTTTAACAATTACATATTAATTAAAAATAATATTAGTCTTAAAGAAACTTTCGGTCCCAGAAAAATCCAAGCCAACATTATAACTATAATATGAAAGGCATATGACCAGCTACAGTAACATGTGAAAATTACCTAATGAGTCAATTCACTGTACCTCAAAATCAAATTTATTTAAATTTACCTAAATTAATGTAGATGTTTTTACTATTCTATTAGGCAAAGGTTTGAATTTGAGTTAGGATGCCGAAGAGCATTTTCATGCGGTGCTCTAAATTATTATTTTTTTTAAAATTTAGAGAGTCAAGTTAACTTTTTAGTAAAATAAGTATTTTACCTTATTTCCTATTTTAAGATATAGGTTTAGAATATGAACACTAACTCTCTATATCATGAGAGTTACTATTCATTCCTAAATTAATTTATATATATATATTTTATAAGGAATAGTTAAAGATGTAGAAATAAAATAATAAAAATAATAATAAGAAAATGTGATTTTTAATAAAAATATAAGAAAAATTATAGAAAGTTGATGTGAATGCTCTAATCAAGTGCTATTGAGGAAGGAATAATGTTATACAACTATGTAAATATTGTATAGTTATTTAAAAAATATATATAATTTTTATTAAAAATTTAATTTAATTTTTTTATATATTTTATATTTATTGATCTTTTTAAAGTGATCATACTGCTACCGCGACTATCATTTTGGAGTAAGCTAACACCGATTGTCGTGTCAGATACTCCCATCCACGGGGATCTGAAAGAAAAGTATATGTGTGAAAATGACACATCTTTCTTCCTTCACTTTCCAGCCAAGAAACTTTAAACAAGGGGCCTCTTTCTTTCGCAGGTTTCTTTAGCCCATTTAGAGAGAGAGAGAGATTGAGCAAATGATCAATAGCTTTCTTCCTCACTTTCCCGTCCCTCCAAAATTTGCAGTAGCTTTGGATTGGGCTTAGCTGCACCGGGCGGGATTACCGGAGTCAAGGTCAAACCCCCTGCTGGCACACACCCGGTGCCGGACCTGGTTCAGTGTCTTACACTTGACCGCCCCCCCCCCCCCCCCCCCCCCCGGGTTCACCGAACGGAGCCTCCACTCCAGTCAGTCCCTACCACCCGCCCGTCGGATCAGTTTAATTTTGCAGCCTGACTTGGCCTTATTTTCTCTTTTACTTCCTTTTTTCTGGGCGAAGCAGCGGAATAAGCTTTGCTGTGTTCTAGATTTAGGGCGGAGGGAGTGTGATAGTCCAAAGCTGTTCCTGAATCTTCACCAAACCCGGATTTTACTTTGATGCCACTCTGTCTCCCTCTCTCTCTCTCTCTCTCTCTCTCTCTCTCTCTCTATCTAAAGTATCGTTCATATATTAATTTCCAATTTTTAACCTCTCTCTCGTGCTTTGTTTTTTTAACCTGCGTCACCCTGTGTCTGTTTTGTCAACCGAAGAAACTGAACAACTCACAGAGTAGGTAGAGAGAGAGAAAGTGATACAGAGTGAGAGGACACGAAGCAGAAAGAGAAGGAAAAAGATGAGAAAAGAATATCAAAAGAAAACTTATATACAGATTTGTCACCATTCACAAAAAGTGTTTCAAGAACCGAAGTTCGAGGTTAGTGGATTTGGTTTTTCTCCTTTTTAAGAGAGAGAGAGAAGGAGGGGGGGGGGGGGGGGGGGGGGGGGGGGGGGGGGGAGAAAGATTAAAAATGCATTTTCGGTGATTGTGATTCTTACATTCAAAGATAGGTACACTTATTGAACATTCATTACAAAAGTCCACATTAAGAGTGAGAGAGATGGGCATGCCTGGATCTTTGGGTCAGTGTTCATGAACTATGGTGGGTCGGCGAAGCATAGTATCTTTTGGGTTCTTGTTATTGTTGCTGTTCGAATCCACGTTAGAAAAGTCAGAGCCACTGAGTTCACACACTGAGCGAACTGCTCTGCTCGACCTCAGATCGTCTTTAGGGTTAAGAAGCAGGGACTGGCCTCGAAAGGCCGAACCTTGCTCTAGCTGGCGTGGTGTGAGATGCCTGAATGGTAGAGTCATTGGCTTGAACATTTCTGGGTTTCCAAGAACCAGACTTAGCAGGCAAAATCCACAGTTCGCTGTTAATTCCTTGGCCAATTTGACGCTCTTGTCTTCCTTTAATGCTTCGAATTTCTTGCTCCCCGGGGCGATCCCCGATTGGTTCGGGTTTCGAATGGCGGCCATCCAAGTGCTTGATCTTCGGTCTTGTTCTGTTAATGGTGCTATCCCTTCGAGTCTTGGAAATTTGACCAACTTAACTAGCCTCTACCTCTCTAAGAATAACCTCACTGGGAAAATCCCTGTTAGTTTGGGTCGACTGCTGCGCCTTTCAATTCTTGATCTTTCGGGGAATTCTCTTAATGGATCCATTCCCGCGTCAATTGCATCGCTCGGAAATCTTTCTTTTCTTGACCTGTCTTCGAATAACTTTACCGGGTCGATTCCCCCGGGCATTGGCACCCTAGTGATGCTTCAGTATTTGAATCTTTCGGGCAATACTTTCTCATCTTCGATACCTGCTCAATTCGGGGACCTTCAAAACTTGGGTGACCTTGATCTCAGCTTCAATACTTTGTCCGGGTCGGTGCCCGAGGATTTTAAAGGGTTGAGGAATTTGCAAAACATGAGAATTGGGGAAAATCTTCTTGGTGGGTCGCTTCCGGTTGATTTGTTTGCTACTTTGACGCAGCTGCAGTCCTTAGTTCTGAGACACAATGGTTTTACTGGGTCTCTCCCCGATGTTCTGTGGTCAATGCCTGACTTGCGTTTACTGGATGTCTCTGGCAACAATTTCACTGGCATGCTGCCCAATAGCTCGAACACGAATGCCATTTCTGCTGTACTCAATATTTCTCAGAATATGTTCTATGGTGGTCTTACGCCATCACTGAAAAGATTCAGTTCCATTGATCTGTCTGGAAATTACTTTAAAGGCAGCGTTCCAGACCATGCAAGAAGTAACGCGTCTCTTGACAGCAATTGCCTCCAAAATGTGTCAAGTCAAAGGACTTTAGCAGAGTGCTCATCGTTCTATGCAGAGAGGGGTCTGAATTTCGACAATTTTGGACTTCCAAACTCGGCACAACCTTCTGATGCAGGAAATTCGAGGAAGAGCAATAGAACGACAATCATATTGGCGGCAGTTTTTGGGGGACTTGGTTTTGTGCTTTTGGTCATGTTGTTCATACTGTTGGTAGCGCGCACCCGTAAGAGGGGTGCCACAAATCAAAGAGGGGTTGGTGTGGGGCCTGTTCTCCACAAGGGCAGTGAACCACCTCCTGGATTAGTGATTAACTTTTCGAGTCTAGGAGACACATTTACATATCAGCAACTGCTTCAAGCCACAGGTGACTTTAGCAAAACAAACCTCATCAAACATGGCCATTCAGGGGATCTCTTTCGTGGTGTTTTGGAGAATGGGATCAATGTGGTCATCAAAAGGATTGATCTGCGCACAATTAAAAAGGAAGCATATCTTTTGGAATTGGATTTTTTTAGTAAAACTTCACATACAAGATTGGTTCCCTTCTTGGGACACTGCCTAGAGAATGAGCACGAGAAGTTCCTGATTTACAAGTTCATGCCGAATGGAGACTTGTCAAACTCCTTGTACCGGAACAACAGTTCAGATGATGATGGTTTACTGTCGTTAGATTGGATAACAAGGCTGAAAATTGCAATAGGAGCTGCGGAGAGTCTATGTTATCTGCATCATGAATGTACTCCACCACTTGTACACAGGTATTTCTAGACTCTGTGTTTCAGTCTTTGCCTTCTTTCTTCTCTTATATGTGACGTGTGATCAGAATATCTCACGTAAATTTAGCATAGCCTTTGTATTTTGTTGATGGTCAGTGACTATCTGGTGGCATGCTCATAAATGAATGTATCCCTAACAAAGCTTACTAGTAGGACAATTTCGCCTATTGATGCAAGTACTAACGTGGCTTTCTTTTGGTTGTTAAAGAGATGTTCAAGCAAGTAGTATACTTCTTGATGATAAGTTTGAGGTGCGCTTAGGGAGCCTGAGGGAGGTCTGCACTCAAGAAGGGGATACTCATCAAAACAGAATTACCAGATTGCTACGGTTGCCACAGTAAGTATTCCACTGATAGTTCCATACGTTAAGAGTTGATACATTTTCAAAATTCCAAGTATTCATGAATGAAAAAGCCTGGATGTGCTTAAATGCCACACCTCCTTCCCTCGCATGAACGAGGTGGAGAATGAAATCAAGGGTCTAAGACCCACCTGGTGCACAGGTAAATTACATTAAAAAAACATTTTATCTGAATTTGGTATTTTCGTTTGCCTTTAAAATGCATTTATGATATGCCTCTTAAGCCTTCTTGTTCTCCTAGTAACTTGATGAGGGATTAATGTTTGAGATGGTGTGTCTGCAATGTTTACTGCAGGAAAGCGATGACCATATTACTAATGAAAATAAAATGCTATATTTTGCTAAAGCATCCTAAATGCAGATGTTGATATTAGACCCGGTATAACTAATTGGTGCTAGAAAACCTGGAGCAAGAGTAGACATTATTGTGATACTTTTGAAGTTGACAATATTCACCAAACAAGTTATCTAGTGCCTGTTGTTATTGTTAGTTTTTTTTTTTTTTTTCCCTTTTCGGAGGATGAATGCTGTTTTTCATGCTCATGGTGTACCAAATCATACCCCATTATCGTCTTAACTTTTTTGGAGTTATTATGTATTTATGATGCCTGTATGACATTGTCATAATATTTTTCTCTTTATCATGTGCAGGTCATCTGAACAAGGTGCTTCTGGTAAGACATTTTTAGTTGTAACTATATATTTGTTTTCCAAATTGGTTTTGCTGCCTGGATGCCTTATTTGTTTTTATCTGTTCGAGTATAAATAACCATTTGCTTATTTCTTGACTTTGTATAGTCTTTTATAAGTTCATGGCTGTTTACAGCTTGTACTGTTCTATAACTACGTATAGTTTATTGTTTAGTGGCCTTAGTTTATGGTTTTATTTCATTTTACACTTTGGTTTTGGTTCCTTTGTAACCCTAAGGTGTTTGATTTCCATCAGCAAGGGCATCAATAAAATTTGGGTCCTGTCCTATTAAAAAAAAATGCATGTACTGTTCACGGAATTCAGCCTATTCCTTGGATAGCATAATTCCTATACCTTATGGTGAAGATGATCTTTGTTACGTTTAAGGAATTCAGCCCATGCATGTGGTTATTCAAAGTTTGTTAGTCCTGGTCATTTCATCTGGAATCATACTGTAGATAACATTAGGTTCAAGAACTTGGGACTTGGGAGTCCCCTATAGATGAGTTTTTTCAATGGTCTTTGGTTGAGTAAAGAGGGAAAACTGGTATCATGATCAATATTTTGAAAGGTTGGGTAGTCTATCCTTGTCTTTGTTTGATCGAGTCTGTAGGAGTTTTTACATCAAATCAAGAGATTGTGAAATATAATCGATCCAAGATGCTGCATTTTTTCTTTTATATATTTTTTTCTAGCACTGGATAACTTCTTAACTTGTTTATTTCTAAAGAATGTTATAGTTTGCCTCTCCTACAAATGGCCAAAAAATAAATTAGACTAAAGCTTATAATTGCATACATTTGCTGGTGGGTTTTCTTTAATTTAAAATTTCCCTGCAGTCGAATGCTGAAATTCCTTTTTCTTAAATTCTTAGGTCCATTGACAGCAATATGTTCCTATGATGTTTACTGCTTTGGCAAGGTGTTACTCGAGTTAGTAACTGGTAAACTTGGTGTCAGCGCCTCTAGTGATTCTCAAGTTAAGGAATGGCTTGAAAATGTATTGCCATACATCAGTATATACGACATGGAACTTGTGACGAAAATTGTGGATCCATCTCTGATTGTAGACGAGGATCTATTAGAGGAAGTTTGGGCCATGGCTATTGTTGCCAGGTCTTGCCTCAATCCAAGGCCTTCAAGACGGCCCCTAATGAGATACATCCTCAAGGCTTTGGAAAATCCTTTAAAGGTTGTCAGGGAAGAAAATTCTTCTTCTGAAAAGCTTAGAACTGCTTCTTCTAGAGGATCTTGGAATGCTGCTCTGTTTGGCAGCTGGCGCCATAGCTCATTGGATGTTACAGTTATTCCAGCCGCCTCTGCTTATAGAGCAGAAGGAGCAAGTAGCTTGAAACAGTCGACGGGATCACAAGGAAGTGGCCAAAGTGGCCAAACTGGTGGGGGTGAACGTTCATCCTCCCGCAGAAGGCATTCCAAGGAGATATTTCCTGAACCATCCGAAGTACTAGAAAGACCAGATCATGACTAGCACAGAGGACGGGTGTTCTTGATTCTTTGTCAATAATACAGCAGGCTTCCTATTTGCTGGTTTGCTGATACCTTGCATGCGGCACACCCTTCTTGTTGTTGAGCTATTGGGATTTCAAGCCGATTTTATAGTCGGTGTGTTTGCAGGACATCTAAATTCCCTGAAGGAAGACTACTACATAGGTGGTTCATAATTGTTTGAGAGCTTCTTGTTGGTAAGAACCGGCTACAAGTTGTAGCAGTAATTGACTTTCTCTTCTATTTTTTTTTTGTTGCCCCCGCGGGGGGGGGGGGGGGGGGGGGGGTATGGGTTCTGGTGTCTGGGTCATTTTTGTGGAATGTAAAGTATGATTGCAATGGCTGCTTCACTCAAATCAGATTCTTGCCTGTGTTCAGAATGTGGAAAGGACCCAAAAGGACAGGAGAAAGATTATACTAATTTCTAGTTTTTAATTTTAAGGGAAGTTATTTCCCCCGGCTGCTGTTGATGGGTACGGTTGAAAATGAGGTATCGCTTACTCAGAGGTCAGGTCTTCTTCAAACTTTTTCCATGCTTGCTAGAACATCCAATTTTGGTTCTTTAGCCCAAAAAAGAGAAAAGAAAAGAGTAACCATAATAATAATGGCGGGATCCACTACAATATTGAATTGACGAATCATCTAGCAATGGCTTGATTATGATTTCGAGCAGACGAGCACTAATCATTTCTTCTTCAACTTGAGATTGATTCTATAACCTCTACCGGCAATTTCTTGCTTTACCAGGAACCTCTCTCCCGTCAACCTTCCATCCAAAGTTAAAATCCCCACTTGCTAATGTTCTTTTTTAAACGGTACGTCACGGTTTTTTCCTCCATTTTCAAGGTCTCGACCAATGTTTTAACTCGATTGGTATTTTTTCTTGGTAAGAATCCGAGATTTCATCCCTTCTTTCTTTATCTATTGTTTAAGTTTATTTAATAAAATACCATTCACAAGAACTAAAAATTAAAAAAATAATAAATAGGAGAACAATTTGTCACATCAGTCAAAAAAAAAAAAGACGCCTGTGTTTAAAAGGTCCCACCGAGATTTGAACTCGGGTTACTGGATTCAGAGTCCAATGTCCTAACCACTAGACCATGGGACCTGTTTGTTAGCGTCTTGAAGAAATTATTTTTTCTTTTTCTTAAGCTGCTTTAGCAGAATTGCTCGAGATTATACAAATGAGATCAATCACCCTACCGTTGGCTCATGGCTGACCCAATTTCGGGGAGCCAATTGGAAGATAAAGAGAATTCAATTCATTTTTGGAAAATGCTTTGGGTTTCGCAATGGATATTGATTGTTTTTCTTTTACTTTAATGATTAAAAAACATTTTTTAATGGTATTGTGAATTTTTAAAAATATTTAAAAGAATTAAAACAGTGCATAAAAAAAAACACCAAAATAACCTCTTCAGTGACTTTTATCGTACTACACCCTCTTGGATAGGGGTGTGCAAAATTCCTGAATCCTTTAATTCTGGTCAATTTTCACTCCGATTCTAACTCCATCGGAGGGTTCGGAAATCGGAATCAGAATCGGAATAATTCTGACTCTTAACAGAAGTCGGAATTGGAATTAGTAACCCACTGGTTCCAAATTCTGACTTAATTTAAAAACAAAATCCAGATGCAAAATGACGCCGTTTTGCATCTAGATTTTTTCAACCTATTGATTGGAATGGCATCGTTCCATTTAAATGGGAACGACGCCGTTTTGAATCACGGCTAAATGCCCTCTGAATGGTCTTTCTTCCTCACTCGATTATCTCTCTCTCCTCAGTGTCCTTAGCAGCTCAGCTCTCAGCCTCTTAAACTCATCGTGAGACTTCTCACGCCACACGACGCCACAGCCCCCCACCGACCATAGTCCACCGTAGATTGCCAGAGGTCGCCATCGCCACAATGCCAAAATCCTCCCAATTTTTTCCAATTGGTAAATTTAAATTTTAGGATTATGTATTTACTCTGAATTTTTTATATTATTTATTTGATAATTGGAAATTGGATTGTCTATTATTAGTCATTTTTTATTGTTCTGTGAACAATGTTGGTTGTGAATGTATTGAGGAACCGTTTGTGATTTTCAACCCTTTTTTATTTGTGATTTTGGACTTTAAACGCTACCTGTTTGTGAAAATGTCATAAACAAAAAAAAGTTTGTGGAAATGTCAAAAACAAAAAACTTTGAACTTGATTATTGCTTTTATAGTTTATAGAATATATTTCTTAATTCAAAATTCCTGTTGCCTAACTTAAATCAAAGAATTAGTAGATCTATGGAATGGGCTATAGTTATGATTCATGAACTTATAATCTCTAAACTAATATATATATATATATATATATGAGAAGCAAATAAGAGAAAATGCATATATATATACCGCTAATTGGTAGGAATTAAGCTGTGAGTTCAACGAAGCTGTAGATGTTATGTAGAAGCATTCACTATGACAAACTTAAATTAAGTTCGGATAAAAAATATTATAGAACATAAACAACATTCAACTCTATAAAAAAATGGAGTTGTTTCTGGATCCTTGTTAACTAATCAGGTCAGACATGTGTATTCGGAAAAATAGAATAATAATAATAAGAACCTTATTCAAATTCAAAACAGTGACAAATGACAGATAAATAGCCTGTAGAAAGTACAAGAGATCTATTAATTTGAATAGATTTGGAGTCAGCAAGATTACCTTAATGGAGAAAAAGTTACATCAGAGAACTTTGCCAAGTTGAAAGCACCAAAAACATAAATAAAAAGCATATTCCAGTATTCCATGTACTAGTTTTGGTATTTTAAGTTTTTAACATAAAAACAAGAACTAAAATGAATTTTTATGGGCCTGTTTACAGACGAAGAGCAAACAGGACATGTTCCTGTGTTTACTACTACTTGACATTTGTTTTTTATGATAAGTAATAAGAAGATTTTATTGACAAGTAAATAGTCATAATCCAAGTAAACATGAAGTATATAAGAGAAAACACCTAAATACAAGCTAGGAACTTGACATTTAAAATTAGTTCATCACCCAAAATAAGGTGATGTGTATGCAGTTTTTGCAAACCACTACATTGTTTAATATGTTGTGTTCAATATTGCCTTTTGGGGTTTTAAGTCATCAAAAAGGGCTGCTCTTCCAGTTAAATAATGCCCCCTTTTCAAACACTAGGGTGGTTGTAATTCATGGAACTGTATTAACTTGCAAACAAAGCATGAAAAACAAATAGGTTTGGGTAAATATCACAAGCCTAGAACGTGACAATGACAAGCCAGCCGATGTAGCCAGTCAAATAATATATGTTCTTTAGGACCATAAGAATTCTTTTGTTTATTCCTTTCTTGTGGTTTGAAATAGGTGCTTGAATCATTTGGTGGTTTGTGATGCTTTTATGGGTGTAACGCTTGCTAAATTCTGGTCAACCTGGAGATTTTGTGCATAAATTGTGGGTAGAATATGCAAATTTGCAGATCAGTTGGGTTACCCTTTTATTGAAAAGAATTAGAACGAAATGAACCATATATACACATACACACAGAGGATTGCAGTAGGTAATGGTGAAATTATTCAGGTGAAAAAGAATTAGAAGGAAAAGAACCATATATACACACACACACACACACACAGGACTATTAAATAACTATGATCTGATTGGTTTGGCAGTTATTTAATACAGCCCTAGATGGTTTTGTATTCAGTATACTCTGATGTTGTAAAAGTATTTATATTTCACATAGATGCATTTATGGCCTTCTTATTTACTATGTATGGCTTAAATTTGGTTGCATCAATACTAATTTAATTTCAAGTCTCTAAGCTGTCATCTTCATTACTTTTGTAACTTGTTCTCTTGACCCCTATGGGTACTGGAGCCTCACTAGGATGCAAGAAATTGCTTACTTCATGGATAGAATTACAAAAAAATATTTCAAAAACTGATATGATTTAATTGAGAAACTTCTTAATATGTCTCAGATTAAAAATTATATATTTTTTTTAATTTTTTAATTGTTTTTTTAATAAACTTCTTAATTTTTATATATATATATATGTGTGTCAGATTTCAAGCTATGGAGGCGCAACCATATGGAACCCCAGAACAGGATCAGGATGTCACAATTCCATCCCCAGCACCGAGATCCAGACCCACTTCCAGAACACAAATTTCATGTGCAAATAGTCAATTCTCACTCCTCGTAGATATAGAAGATGATGATATATTTAATGAGAAGGATGAGATGAATATTGGAGATGAGCTGGATGTACCACCTCCATCCGCGAGGGTTAAGCCACCAGAACCACAATCAAATAAAAAAAGGTCGTGGATATGGGAACATTTCACCAAGGTTGACGATGATCCTCAGGAACCACATGCGGCTTGCAACTATTGTGGCTAAGAAGTTGGATGTCATTCAAAGAAACAATGCACTGCTTGTTTGAGATCACGTCTAAATGGTTGCTAGAGGTATAAGATAGCGAAGGGATTGGCGGCCAAAGATCAAACAAAGTTAAGTTACGAAAATTCTACTGTGACTGATGGTACGCAACTTAAGAAAATGATCATCCCTCAATACAGTGAGAAGATATTGAGAGATGCGCTTGTCGAGATGATAATTGAAGATGGGATGCCTTTTACTACCGTTGATAAAAGAGGGTACCGAAAGTTTATCAAGCTCATTGAGTCACGATTTCCATTGTCACCACGGTATACAATGATACGAGATTATATAAAAATGCATTTAAAAGACAAGGCTGAGATGAGAAAAATGTTTGTGACCACTGGCCAAAGAGTCTCATTTACGACTGACACATGTACGTCTATACAGAATGTTTCTTACATGTGTATTACAACACACTACATTGATAGTTCATGGACTTTAAGAAAACGGATTATTGGATTCAAAGAAATCAATCATCATAAGGGTGCATCAATCGGGGCGGAGATGGATGATTCCTTGAAAGATTGGAGAATTCAGAAAGTTTTATGCATTACAATTGACAATGACAGTGGTAATGATACTGCAATTGAATGGTTCAAGCGAAATACGAGAGTGAGAGATGATGTCATGTGGACAACCTTCATCTTCAGTAGGTACCTCACACTTGACTTTGACACCTCCCTCTGATGACCTTAGCCCAGTAGGTGCATTGCCTCGATGTCGTCAGAATTACGACATTATGAATGAGTATCATCAGCTCGTTGCATCGAAGAATATTATGGAGTATACTTCAGAGGTTGAACGGTATTTTATGGAAGAGGTCGAGGCACCTAGTCTTGCATTTGAGATATTAATTTGGTGGAAGGCTAATTCCACCAAGTATCCAATCATTTCCTGTATTGCCCGAAATGTGCTAGCCATTCCTATTAGTACGATTGCATCTGAGTCGGCATTTATCACTGGAGGTCGAGTGTTGGATGCTTTCTGGAGTTCTTTGTCAACGTCAACAGTGGAGGCCCTTGTTTGCACACAGAATTAGATTAGTGATACACCCCTTGAACTAGATAGTATTGACCTTGATGATGAGAGCTATAGGTATGAAAATGGTAACCTTATTTTACTTGTTTTTTTATTATTGATTGTTTTAATTGTTTTTATGATTTCATAAATCTATTTAGTTTATATTTTTTTTTATCATTTCACTGATGTAATTGTGAACCCAGTATAATTTTCAATGACTGATGGAGTATGGATAAAAATAAGTTGATATCAGAATTAATTTAATCTTAATTGGTATTAATGGTAATTAAATTTTATTTTTACTGTGTTCAATTTTCTAGATCAATTTTGGTTACATTTATTGATTGAAGACTCCTTTTATCTTAATTTCAAGTACTTCAAATGACCAAGTACGATGCTGCAAATGATTTTTTTTTTTGAATCAATATGTTTATTCTTATGAACTGTTTAATCAAACTTTGAAATAGGCTGTTATTTATATTATTAATTGTTTAGGACTTTTTGAATTATATGTTCAAACAAATTTGACATTTTGGGATGAAAATATTGTCCCTAATATTCGTTGTACCTAAACCAAAATAAATATATATTTAATAATTTTTAGTCAAAACAAGCTTTTATATATTTCAAGAAAATTGAAAATAAGAATGAAATCTATACAAAAATACCTCAAATTAATAAAAACTAAAGTTCCAACTTTCAAGTACCAAGCTAGCATCACATACAAAAACAAAAAAGAGAAATATTAATAGAGTAGAAAATACATATTCAAACTCTATTCAATAAAATAATTCCTATTTGTTTAATTGAGAAATACTAAACAAGAATAAAATCTATATAAAGTGAGTTTTTATTAAACAAGAATAAAATAAATTTAAAACAAGATGGTTATTTTACAGTCGGAATTCTGGCACCGATCAGAATCAAACTCTGATTCCTTTCAGAATTGGAATCAGAGATCGATTTCAACTCCGACAAAACTCCGATTACTCATTGTCTTTTCTTTCTACACATTTCTTCTAGCTTTCAAGGAGGTCGGGTTTAGTCCGATTAGGCCACCAGTAGTTGAGTCCAAGCTTAGACAGAACCATTCCATTGTCAGCACTTCCTACATCTTCGGATAAAATGTCAAAGATTACTACTTATCTTTGCCCTTTTCTTAAATATATACATTGTATAAAGCACATGCAAAGAGTTCCAAGCGCAATTCGATAGACATTTATCTTCACAAGCTTTAACCGGAAAACACCTTAGTCTAAACATAAACTGCATGCAGCATATGCAGTTTACATGGGGCAAACAGAGGAAAAACATCATGAAACTCAGCCACACGGCCTCCCAGACCATGAAATTTACTGAGCATACGCATTACATTAAAGCAGTCTTTCATATTTATTCAAGTATTTGAGATTCTAAATCAAATACATATGCTGCACTAAATTGCACCAAAAGACAGAATTGGAGCAAGGACAGAACACGTCCCAGCACCACCAATGACCAACAAAATTTCAAAATGACGCTCTATTTGGGGTCAAAGAGTTGCAAGTTGCAGCACATGATGTGGACAATGAGATTTTAGGCAGTTGTCTGTAGCTTTGGAGCCACAGCTTCTGTGCTGTACACAGGATGAAGCACGTGACCGTCCTTGGGCTCGACATGTACCCATTTTCTTCCAGTTAGCTTATTTCGCTCAAACTTCACCAGGCCTTGTTTTAAAGCGTAAAGAGTATGATCCCTTCCCATTCCAACATAGTTTCCTGGATGGAAACGGGTGCCACGCTGTCGTACAATGATATTTCCAGGTATTACTCTCTGAAAATTAACAAAAGAATCCAACCATAAGTAAATAAAAATACTGATTTCATAAGGCCATTATGGTTGCCACCAATTATCTTTTCATCTTTGTTATTGTTCTTGCTATCGTTATTGTTTCTCTCTTTCATAACTTTATTTAAAGCAACATAACTCAATTTAATGCAAGAGTCAAGTTACCTCTCCACCAAATTTCTTCACCCCGAGGTTCTTAGGTTTTGAGTCCCTTCCATTCTTTGAAGATCCTGCGGTCTTCTTGGTAGCCCAGCGCCTAAACATCAAACTCAATCCATCCACAGAAACCTCTAAATTCAGCAGAAACAATGAATTCATTAGAATAGACTCACTCAACACATTCGCGAAACTAAGTAGCCTGCCCACCAAAGTAAAAAATTGTACCACTAGCACTGCTGTAAACAGGAGCATTTGTAACCAGCTCCCTAAGATTCAATCTTCTGCATAAAGATGCTACAAAATTCATCTTCTTGATTCCAAAATACGATGAAGCACAAAACCTGAAACAAAAATGCCCATATAACAACACAAAAATCGCAACAATTGAACAATGAAAAAAGGAGCGTTGGAAAACAAGAAAAGTTGGGTGCTCCATACAAACCAATCATCATTTTACTTATATAACATACCCAAGTGGTGATTTGCATTCAAATCTTCTCCAAGCTTAATGATCTTACAATGTCATCCAACTTGCTGTTGTTTTCTTGTCCTCTCTCTCACACTTCATATCTATTCTATATTATCCTTTTTTAGCTATTATGCTGTTGGAGTAGATAGCTACACCTGTGAATCAGAAGTCAGCACGAACCCCTTTGAGAATACCCCCCGCCCCCCCCCCCCCCCCCCCCCCCCCCCCAAAAAAAAAAAAAAAAGCGGGGCCGCTCCTCCAACAACAGATCTAGCTCCTGCTTACTGACAATGGCGCAATAAGGGCACAAGATCAAAGAAAAAAAAGAGGCACAGAAAATGAAACGCACAAAACCCCATGGTAACAATCATCTAACGACACCAATAAAATGAATGAAAATGATCGATTGGACTGAATTCAAACGAGGACTCGGTGTGGCGGCACGGCGCTGCGACGGAGCAGAGAGAGATAGAGAGGTCGGGAGAAGAACCGAAAGGGAGGAAAAAAAGACTTACCGGCGGCGTAGTGGGTGGCGCGGCTTACAAGTGCAGAGAGGGAGAGATTGGGGCAGAGAAGAGATGTAGAGAGTGGAACGGAGAGAGAGTAAGGCCAATAGACTTTCCGGTAGGGCCAGTGGGTCGGACGGCGTGGAGGAGCACGGCAGCAGCGCACAACAACTTGGGGCGTGAGGCTGGCGGTTTCGCTGCAGAGAAAAGGAGATCAGGAGAGGTGGGGTGCTCGCAGGGAAGGTTGGGACGAGAAAATCGGGCTTTAAGAATGGGTATGCGGGCTGGGCCTTGGGCTTGGGTTTGAAAAATAAAAAAGGACTAGGGTTATGCCTGAGGGAGGGAGAGAGAGAGAGAGTGTGTATTGGCCGAGCCCAATTGGCCCAGTTGATTGTCCAGTACATCCCTCGTTCAATTGCTGAGTCAGTATGGTGTTAGTTGTTAGTTTTATGTTGTTAATCGTGTCCCTGATGTAATGGTCTTATGACCCTTACCGCAGATGGTTGAAAGCCTGGCACATCAGTTGCAAGTGGTTGCTAATAATGTAGTTATGTTGGTTCGTCAAGCTGGAAGAAGACAGGAGGAATCACCACAAGATTCTCAAAGCAGAACAAACAACCCCCTTTTTGAAGAAACTGGTATTATACAACTAAGGTCAGTTCGTTTGGATTTTCCCAAATTTGATGGGGAAGACCCAAATGGATTGCTTTATCATGCCAATCAATTTTTATGCTTTCATCAAACTAACGCTCACTGTTGCATTTTGTTGGCTCCATTTCACATGGAATAAAGACGTTGACATGGTTTCAGGAATTACTAGCTAGGATAATTTCATGAGAGCCTTGCTTATATGTTTTGGCCCAATTGCTCATGATGATCCTATGAAAGCATTCACAAAGTTGCGTTAAACTACCAACGTGGAGACTTATAAATGTTAGTTTGAGTTTATCTCAAACCAACTTCGTGGTTTGGCGAAGCCTTACAAGCTCAATTGTTTTCTTGGAGGATGAGATGGCTTCCGCTATATGGTTCGAATGTTGCATCCCCAGACACTTTTGTGTGCATTTGGCATGGCAAAAATGCAGGAGGAGAATATAGCTGCCTTGAGGAGAGTTGCAAGGTTTGGTCCCAATCCTTCTAAGAGATCATTGGCACTTCCAGCCGCTGAACCAAAGGTTATTGTACAGGTACAAAAGCTTTCACCCACTCAAATGAAGGAACGAAGCGACAAAGGAATGAACTACAATTGCAATGACAAGTGGGCTCGGGAGCATAAGTGCCGTGCAGCTAAGTTATTTATCATGGAGTGTGAAGATTTGGGTAATGAGGAAGATATTCAATCAACTCCATAAGTGCCGTGCAGCGAAGTTATTTATCATAAGTGTCATGCAGCTAAATTATTATCATGGAGTGTGCAGCCAAGTCCATTTTCTTCCCCCATTCTTTTGGTTCGCAAGCAAGATGGGAGTGGCGTCTATGTGTGGATTATAGTGCTCTTAATAAAGAAATTATAAAGAACAAATTCCTTATTCCTATAGTGGATGAATTATTAGATGAACTCAATGGGGCTACTATTTTTTCCAAATTAGATCTAAGGTTGGGTTATCACCAAATTAGAGTTTTCCCTAGTGATATTCCAAAAACAGCTTTCCCAATGCATGATGGTGATTTTGAGTTTTTAATAATGTCATTTGGCTTTACAAATGCTCTGGCAACCTTTCAAAATTTACGAAAAATTTAGTTAGAGGTGGTTAATTACTTGTTCTGACCCGTTCTTGTATCTCTGTTCATATGTAATTATGTGCATTCTGACCTATTCTCCAATCTTTTGACACAGGACTTGCAATGCCATTGTGACAGGGTCTTCCTGATTTTTTGGGACAATAAATGCTACGATTTATTTCTTCATCACTCCGTGTATAGGAGGAAAGTCTTCTGACGTTAATTTTTTGTAATCTGTATTGAGCCGTAGTATGAGCTAATCATTATAAAATAATATACTTATACTATACTATAAATAGACTAGATTGATTAATAATAATATATAAATATCATACTATGATCGACTACCATGTAATAGTAATGTATAATAACTAATATATAATAACATGTAATAGTAATATATAATAATTAATGTAAAATAACATGTAATACTAATGTATAATAACTAATATATAATAACATGTAAGATGATTGCATAATAACACTAGTATAATAACATATAATACTAAGTTTGGTATATAATTAAGTTAGAAACTAATATAACAACATGTAATTCTTTAAGTTTCGTATAATAACATGTAATTAAAACACTATAGTACAAGTCTATAATAGCAATAAGTTAGACATTAGTATGAAATATTATAATGAGTTAATAACAAGTAATAGTATAGTATAATAACATATAATTAGACACTAGTTAAATAATAATTGTTAATAAGCAATACTAATAATTAAACTTAGTGATATAAAATTAAAAAACCCATAAATAAAAAAATTTATTGCTAAAAAAAAAGATTAAAATCGCAAGCCCAGTCCAAAAGACCCAAAACAGAGTCAAAATGGCGTGTTTTTAGGCATTTTGACTCTATACACCTTACCACAACCATGCTGTTACATAAAACGACATCGTTTTTATAGGGTAAAACGACGTTGTTTCACGTGTTTAGGAGCTTAACAGTTAACACCCCCCATTCCCCTGTTTGATCTCTTCACTTCTAATGTTTGGGAACATTCAAAGCTCCCCCTCCTCTATCTCTTCTAAGAGCATTGGCAATGGCCTAGCCATTGCCAAGTCTAAAGTTTAGCTAGAATTTCATCTTTTGGCTATAGTATTAAGTTTTAGCTAGATGAGTCCACATTGGACTAGTCATTTTAAAGGTAAAATAATAATATAATATTATATATTTTAATAATATTAATTCTTTTTTTTTTTTTTTACAAATACACTTCCTAAACAAAGCATTATATATTTTATCAATTATATATACAAATACACTTCCTGAAGCAATTACAAATACACGGCAAATATATTTCTTGAAGCAAAGCAGTCCAAATTTACAATTCTATACATTATCACATTGCCAACACAATATTGAGCAACACAGTCCACAAATTACCTCAACATTCCATAAAAATCACATTGCCAACACAATATTGAGCAACACAATTCACAAAACAGTCCACAAAATAATGCATACAGACTTCTCCATAAACTTTTGAGTATAGCCCTCCTTTAATGGATGTAGCATCTTGACAGCCACTTCATGATACTCCTCAAAATCATGACCCAATTGGTGACCCAATTTGCAGTATACTCCACTGGATCAAAAAAAAAAAAAATGCATAGGCTTGAAACTGAGAGAGCTTAATGCCATCATCAAACAAACCTTCCCCATATCATCATCAAACAAACCTTCCTCATATCAATTTGGTTTATCTGATGACCCATGATCATGTAAATCATCACTGGGCAAATCGACCCATGATCATGTAAATCATGAACAAACCAATAACATGATGAGAATATTAACGTGCTAGACCAAGAAAGGGGAAAAACCAACTAGACAGAAGATCCAAAGAAAAAAAACAAAAAACATAGGATTGCAAACAAAGAGTATATGGACTCTGCAATAGGCATACACCACGCATACATTCAAACCACCAAAAAGCCATGAACTTGCTTTCCCAACCCAACATACTTTTTCCACGCATACAGACCAAAAATTTCCCAACACATTGAAGAAAAATAAAAGAGCCAAACAACAGAACATCTTCTACAATGTCAAGCAAAAACCCCAAATGCTTTCAGACTTGCACTAGCAATGTCCCAAGGCAACAGAGAAGGAACTGAACACTAGCAAATGCTAGCAATAGCATCTTGTGTGATTGCTTTGTTATAAACCATACCCAAGAACATAGCAGTAGTGCACCTTAACCCACAAACTAAATGGTTGTGATCTCACGGATTGTGAAAATGAACCAAAGGCATAGCAGTAGTGCACCTTAACCTACAAACAACGGGTCTCCAAGATCACAACAGCAGGTCTATATTCACCATCCAAACTAAATGCCAGTAGGGAAAAAAAGGATCAAAATCCAAGCTACGAACATGGTAGATGAAATCTCTCTGCAAATGACGTTACAATTCAAGCCATGGAATGCAAAAAAATGCAATACAGCAGATAGCAAACAAATAATCATCTTTAATATCAACAGTTGCCCAAAAAATTACCAAAAAAATCTATGGAAAATAATCCCGTATACCATTTCATCCTCGAAAAAAAAAAAAAAAAGCTTTCGCATTTACCTAAACAAATGCTATCGGTAGTGGCAGATTCGTGGAGGAAGAAGAACCTCCTGGATGATTCGTGGAGCAAGCTGATATCAAGATTTTAATTTGACCTTGCAACGTAAAATAGGAGATAAAACTAAAATCGGAGAAGAGGGAGAGAAGAGGGAGGAAGAGAGACTTACAGCCGGAGAGCACGGAGACGACGGCAAGACTCGGAGAAGGCGCTGGAGAGATTTGGGGTTGCAGGCTTCAGCACGACGACGGGTTGAAGAAGAATGGAGTTCGGGAGAGGAAGAAAAGAAAGACTTGAGGATTTTGGGGCAAACGAAAAACCGAGGGAAACGCAGGGGCAGGTAGTAGAAAACAAACAAATGATGTATGCAGCGAGACGAAGAAGGCCGAATGGGGGGGGGGGGAGCACTTCGTTCGGGAGAAGCTGCAGAGGAAATGTTGTAATTTGGGGGAAAACGATAAACCGAGGGAAAGGAAGAGAAAGCCGGTAGAAGAAAAATAATAAACTACTCTTTGGACTCAGTACAGTAGCTCTCCATTGTTGGCGAGGACCTAACAGTTACTGTAACATTTATGTCAAATTTTTAAAGTTTGACTAGGCCAATGCAGATGATTATTATAGAAATACTGGTTATTTTAGACTTGCATATGGCAATGGCTAGGCCATTGCCAATGCTCTAAGAAATCGTAGGTCCCCATCCCATCCCATCGCCTCTCTCTCTCTCTCTCTCTCTCTCTCTCTCTCTCTCTCTCTCGGTAGTGCCTCTTCCGTTTGCGACCTCACTCTCTTGTCACTATCTATGTGTTCCCTTGCCCTTCATCGTCGCCACAACTATCACTTGCCGCCGGATCATTCTTCTAAGTTCATTTCCCTTTGCCTCTCCGTCTTTGTCTCTCCTAAGTTCCTTACTCTTGATCTACATCTGTTACTTGGTCTTTATCTCTCGATCTCTGTCAATTTGTTAGGTTTAATTTGTTGATTTTAATTGAGTGTACATATGCATTTTGGGTTGACTTTGGGTGATTTTGCTTTCAAATTTTGGGGTTTGTGATTTTGCTTGTGATTTGGGTGAATCGGTGATTTTGCTTTTAGATTTTTCTTGTTGTGATTTGGGTATTTTGCTTCTTGTAATTTTGGTGATTTTTGGTAGTTGTGGCTCCGATTCCATCAGAGCAAAGTCTATGATGGTAGGAGTAGGAGTCGAACACCGACACAGAATTAGGAGTCCGATTGAGTCGGTGCTTTGCCCATTAATATATCATGTTACCTTGAATCAAATTTCGAGCTCACGACTGGCATAGTTGAGAAATTTTATTTTTTCATTTTTGATTTTGTCGATCGAAACATATCTTGATGATACACATTTCTGTAAACTATTTAAAACTTGTTGCCTAATCACACCAGAATCATAAATATTGCAGTAGCATTGCTGGGCATAATTATGTCAAAGGGTTGGGTTACTGTACTACCCAGCTCTCATTGCTGGGCTGCCGTCCAGTTCTTTTTTTTTTTTTAATTTTTTTTATATTTTTTAATATATTTAAATATTTAAAAAAAAAAACAAGAATACACTTAAAATTATTTTCTTAATTATTAAATAAAAAAAAATTTACCGAACAATATACTTGAGCGGTACTGCCTTGGTGGCATAGTAGCATTATGCCATGTCAAAACATTTCATCACTGTAGTGCTCCCACTAGGTCCTTCTAGGAGAACACGATTCGATTGCATCAAGCCCCTAAAGGGTTTTTTGATGCAAGCCCAACGAAGCTCAGATCTTTTGAGATTTTGAGGTTTTGATCTCACAATTTTTTTCAGTGAACTTAATACTCGAAAGAGCTAAGAACGATGTTACCAGAGAGCTTGGGCCTGCCTGATGCTGTCCTTATCTTAGAGTATTTTCATTGACTTCGTTACATTCATATTTAAATTTGATTAATATCAATATTTTTTTATATTTATCTATTCTATTTAAATTTAATCTTTACGTTAGATTAGTCATTCATTTTTTATATAATAATAAAATATTATTAAATTAATAATTTTTTTATTTAATTTATTTTATCATATTTCTTAATTCTATCAATTAAATATCAATAATAATTATATTCTAATTAAATTAATATTAAAATAAGTATTATTAAATGTTAATAATAATAATTATATTATATTAAATTAAATTTATTATATTATATTAAATTAACATTACAAAAAAGTATTATTAAATGTTAATAGTAATTATATTATAATTAAATTAATATTAAAAAATTATTATTAAATGTTAAGAGTAATTATATTTTAATTAAATTAATATTAAAAAATTAATATTAAATATTAATAATAATATTATTATATTAAATTAATATTACAAAAAAGTATTATTAAATGTTAATAGTAATTATATTATAATTAAATTAATATTAAAAAATATTATTAAATGTTAATAATAATTATATTCTAATTAATTTAATTTATTTATTTGAAATAAGAAATTAATATTTTAATATTTGATGAATGAATAGTAGTTTTTCATCTTTAGCCAACTACTGTAGTAAAAGTTTAAAAAATTTTAAATTTATCCAATTCAATGTGAAGAATTTTTTAGCTAAATTATGAAAAATTTATCCAAGCATCTCATTTGGCCAATGAGGATGCTCTTATGGGGGGGCTTGTGTCCTTGAGGTCCATGTGCATTTCACGTGAAATGCGAAAGTGAAGGATCTACTTTCAGTGTTCCACGTTTTCTTGTTTAGAAATGGCAAAAAATGAACAAGACACTAAGAGCATGCTTATCCTAAAAATACAGTTTGTATTTAAATGGATATACAATAAAAAAAAAAGGAAAAAAAAAAAAAGCATTTGACACGATTCTCGAATAGTGTATTTGATTTAATTATTTTTATTCATATGATAATATTTAATATCCCGTCTAAAAAACTAATTACTCTTATTTTCTAAAGGGCAACGTGCAATTATGCCCCTATGATATTCTTAGGATAACCATGTTCTTAGGATACAACAATCTCAGGATAACCATGTTCTTACGAATACAACCTGATGGTGTTGCAGAAGTAATGTGAATATTATTGATGTTAATAATAAATGGGTTGGAGTCCCACTCCTTTTTAGAGGAATGTGGGTTTTAGTCCTACTCCTCTTTGGAGGATGGTAGGTGTGTTTTCTCTTCCTCTTTGGAGAGGAGAGAGTGTGGATGTACTCCTCCTCCTTGGGAGGATGGAGTGTGGGTGCATCTTTCTTCTTTGGAAGAAAGGTTGTTTAGCTCTGTTTTATACAGAGTGTTTTTCTCTCTTCGGAGAGGTTTAGAAGTTAAAGACAAAGTCCGTCACTTAGTGTGCGGGGTACTCCAGTGCAGATGCGTAGGTTGGTTTACAGTTGGGATTGTCCTGATTTGTTAAATCACATTTGTAACTTCGCTATGATGAATGAATTCACATCTTCAAAAAAAAAAAAAAAAAAAAAAAAACTAAACATCTAATATTGACATATCAATATTTACTTTTCTAAAGAAATTGATTCAGTGCGGATGTATTATTCAAACACACACACACACATATATATATATATATATATATATGCTAGTGGAGGCCAAACGTGCTATGAACAAAAATTTGTTCAGAGTAAATTTGAAAAAAAAATAAATGCAAACATAATTTGTTTTTTTTCTTTTTTCTTTTATGATCATTGTATTCTCGGCCATATTGCACATGGCCAATAGAGAGAATATTGAAATTTTTGTATTATTTTTGATTGAATATTTTTGAATCTGCAGTAACAATACACTATCAGGAGAAATGATTAGGACCCATTATCGAGATTCCAATCATTTCTCTTTGGAAAATGATTGGGATCCCAAATTTCGGACTCAAAAAGTGTCCCGAATTGACTTTTTTTCCTTAGTGATTAGATAAAGTTTTTTTTAGTGATAATGTGAATTTATTTTTAAAAAAATATTTGAAAATATAAAAAAAATAATAAAAAATAGAAAATCACAAAAAAATATATTGATTCAATTGATATTCGATAAAAATCTTTCGGTGATTCTAACAGCACTCTTTTTCAAACCATTCATCTTTGTTTTCAGTACATCTACTGACTTTTAACATATAATACATTAAAAAAATCACAAAAATAATAACGGTAGCTGAATGCTAGAGTGGTGGCTGTAACAACTTCCTTATTTGTAGACTATGTGGCTATGTTTTGTCAATTTGTTCGTGCTCACCTTGTACATCGAAGATTATATTCACATTTTTTTACATTTTTAGCCTTATTTGACTGTGGTAATTTTTAATTTGGGCCTTTTCGAATTTTGTCTACCCGATAGAGTCTGGGTTCTTCTATTTCCCTTTTATTGGATGATCTGGTTCTTAAAGACAGAACATGCTTGTCATTTATTAAATTTTACATAATATAATAGAAATATTGCATGCTGATGTGAAGTGTTATCATTCTTATCAGTATGGGGAGGCGTGATGGCAGGTTGATGGGAGGGGAGCAGTTTTGTTATGGTTTTTTTAATTAGTTTATATATTAATAATTTGATAAATTTTATAATTATAGAGAAGTAGAATAAATTAATTTTAACATTGTATTTAAATTATAAAATCATATCGAAGGGCTAATAGGTAAAAAATTATCACCACAAAATAAAATAAATAAATAATAATAATGCTATTAATGGTATTATCAATATCAAATTTCTTATTAATATAAAATTTATTATTGAACAATTAAAATCATATTTTCTAAATATCAAATTTCCTATTAGTATCACATTTGTTATTAAAGGAATAATTTTATTCAAGAAAAAAATAGTTATATTTTGAAATGATATATTTAAATAAATCATTAAATGGACATAATTATTAAAAGAAAAAACAATGTATAACAAACTCAAAATAAAAATAAATAAAATTTTATGCAACATTTATTTTATCTTTTAAGTTTTTATTTCTATCAGATATCTCTTTTTAAAAATAAAATAAAATAAAATAGTGTTGCTTCCTAAAATGTATTGCTTTATAAAGTAAAAAACAATCGTAAAAATTCAACCCATATATTGATGCTTCTGACACCGTTTAAACAAATATAAAAACCCTTTATTTTTGACATTTTATTCTCTCTCCTTTTTACTCTCTACGCCGACAGTCATGATCTTCTATATGTCTCTCACCTTCTCCCTATTTTTTTTCTCCATTACTGAATGGGTGGGGCTACTCCACCTTTACGGCTTTACCGCCCGGTGCAAAATTTTTTCGTTTGTTTTTTTTTAATTTCCTTTTTATAATTTTTTAATCACTTTCTTAATTATTAAGTAAAATAAAAATATATCAATACACTTAAATTTTTTTTTTAATCATTAAATAAAAAAAATTATTTTTTTTTTCCGAGCAGTACACTTGAGCGGTACCACCCGGGCGGTAAAATGACTTTTTCCTCACTGAATCACACCACCTCTCTCTCCTCTCAGCCCTACGAATACCAAGATGAAGAGTAACGGTGATAAACCCCCATTTTCACCATCAAAAATTTTTTTTTTCTTACTTACTTCCAAAGTCGGTACCGTTTGCATCATCCTCTTCATCATCTGCAACTACAAACTGTTCGCAAAGGTATACTTTTTTTTTCTTTTTTACAGGTAGATCTGGATGTAAATCATGTATAGAACACCACCGTTGCTCTTCGCGGCATGAGTTATTGATTTCTAACTTTAGTTTTTCATAAAAACCTTCCGAAAGCTAAGATTTCTTTTTAAAAAATTTGATAGTAAATATGGAGCATCGGGGCACTGTTCTTAATGGCATGAGTGATTGATTTTTAACTCTATTGTTTTGTAAAAACCTTCCAAAAGCTAATTTTTTTTTTTTCCTAATTTCTTCGCAAATCTGGAGTGTTGGGGTTCTGTGTTCGTGAAATTGTTGGTTTTTCGACTACGTGTGAAATTTGTTGTTCTTCTGGATGCAAAATTTGGTTTTTCAGTTGCTTGCATGTGAAATTAATTGTTGTGTAATGGTTGCCTGCACAAAGTCCTGCAGTCCATGCTTCATTAGGTTGCTGACCAGTTTATTTTATTTTTGTTTTTGTACGGAATGTAAACAAAGTAGTGTGAATCTTCTATATTTTGTACGGAATGTAAACGGAGTAGTGTAAATCTTCTATGTACATGGAAACAAAAACGGAATGAGAATTTTTACTATTCATTCCTGTAGCAATGTGATAGACACTTATTATTATAAATATATATATTTCTCCTACTCCAAAGTCTAAAATTTTGATATGAATCAAGAATTCAAAGGATGATAATTCATGGTTTGAATTACATGAAAAAGGATCACGAAGTTGCCGCAGCTGAATTTGTAGACAAGACCCAACTCAAGATAGAAATGTCTAAATCATTGGCCTATCAATGATGGACACCCACTTATCTAATTTTTATACATTTTGCAATGAAATATGAAATCATTAAAGATTTGATTACTTTTGTACGCAATATGGGATATGTCTCCATTTGTTGAATAAGATACCCAAGATTTTTTAAAATTTTTGCGACTCTATTTTTAGACTTTACTTGGAGACTTCAAAATGATATTATTCATAATCACAAGGAGCTCTCTATTCACAAGATATCACAGCAGTTGAATCTCTTTTATAAAGAAAATTTACAGGCTTGGCAAGAAAAGCTCAGCATCAAAGTAGAAAAAGAATTTGTAAACAAGACCCAACTCAAGATAGAAATGTCTAAATCATTGGCCTATCAATGATGGACACCCACTTATCTAATTTTCATACATTTTGCAATGAAATACGAAGTCATTAAAGATTTGATTATTTCTGTACGCAAGATGGGATAGATCTCCATTTGCTGAATAAGATACCCAAGATTTTTCAAAATCTTTGCGGCTCTGTTTTTAGACTTTTCAAAATGATATTATTCATAATCACAATGAGCTCTCTATCCACAAGATATCACAGTAGTTGAATCTCTCTTATAAAGAAAATTTACAGGCTTGGCAAGAAAAGCTCAGCATCAAGTAGAAAAAGAATGGCAAAAACTTCCCACAAATCAAATTTACATTCCTTTTGATACAGCAATCAAAAACTCATTCTTTTTTGCCTCGACAATAAGTAGAGACTCAATTGGTAAAGTCATTAAAGATTTGATTACTTCTGTACGCAAGATGGGATAGATCTCCATTTGCTGAATAAGATACCCAAGATTTTTTAAAATCTTTGCGGCTCTGTTTTTAGACTTTACTTGGAGACTTCAAAATGATATTATTCATAATCACAAGGAGCTCTCTATCCCAAGATATCACAGCAGTTGAATCTCTCTTATAAAGAAAATTTACAGGCTTGGCAAGAAAAGCTCAGCATCAAGTAGAAAAAGAATGGCAAAAACTTCCCACAAATCAAATTTACATTCCTTTTGATACAGCAATCAAAAACTCATTCTTTTTTGCCTCGACAATAAGTAGAGACTCAATTGGTAAAGTCATTAAAGATTTGATTACTTCTGTACTCAAGATAAGATAGATCTTCATTTGCTGAATAAGATATCCAAGATTTTTCAAAATCTTTGCGACTCTGTTTTTAGACTTTACTTGGAGACTTTAAAATGATATTATTCATAATCACAATGAGCTCTCTATCCACAAGATATCATAGCAATTGAATCTCTCTTATAAAAAAAATTTACAGGCTTGGAAAGAAAAGCTAAGCATCAAAGTAGAAAAAGAATGGCAAAAGCTTCCCACAAATCAAATTTGCATTCATTTTGATGCAGCAATAAAAAAACGCATTCTTTTTTACCTGACAATAAGTAGAGACTCAATTGGTAAAGTCATTAAAGATTTTATTACTTCTGTACACAAGATGGGATAGATCTCCATTTGCTGAATAAGATACCCAAGATTTTTCAAAATCTTTGCGGCTCTGTTTTTAGACTTTTCAAAATGATATTATTCATAATCACAATGAGCTCTCTATCCACAAGATATCACAGTAGTTGAATCTCTCTTATAAAGAAAATTTACAGGCTTGGCAAGAAAAGCTAAACATCAAAGTAGACAAAGAATGGCAAAAACTTCCCACAAATCAAATTTGCATTCCTTTTGATGCAGCAATCAAAAACTCATTCTTTTTTGCCTCGACAATAAGTAGAGACTCAATTGGTAAAATCATTAAAGATTTGATTACTTCTGTATGCAAGATGGGATAGATATCCATTTGTTGAATAAGATACCTAAGATTTTTCAAAATCTTTGCGGCTCTATTTTTAGACTTTACTTGGAGACTTCAAAATGATATTATTCATAATCAGAAGGAGCTCTCTATTCATAAGATATCACAGCAGTTGAATCTCTCTTATAAAGAAAATTTACAGGCTTGGCAAGAAAAGCTAAGCATCAAAGTAGAGAAAGAATGGCAAAAACTTTCCACAAATCAAATTTGCATTTCTTTTGATGTAGCAATCAAAAACGCTTTTTTTTTTGCCTCGACAATAAGTAGAGACTCAATTGGTAAAGTCATTAAAGATTTTATTACTTCTGTACACAAGATGGGATAGATCTCCATTTGCTGAATAAGATACCCAAGATTTTTCAAAATCTTTGCGGCTCTGTTTTTAGACTTTACTTGGAGACTTCAAAATGATATTATTCATAATCACAAGGAGCTCTCTATCCACAAGATATCACAACAGTTGAATCTCTCTTATAAAGAAAATTTACAGGCTTGGCAAGAAAAGCTAAGCATCAAAGTAGAAAAAGAATGGCAAAAACTTCCCACAAATCAAATTTGCATTCCTTTTGATGCAGCAATCAAAAACTCATTCTTTTTTGCCTCGACAATAAGTAGAGACTCAATTGGTGAAGTCATTGAAATCTAGATTGAGAAAAATCTTACTACAATCCCAACGATAGCAGAAGCATTAGTGGCATAATTGTATTTTAAAATGGTAGACCATCTCAACTTTTCATCCATCTCTTTTGTTGGTGACTCACTATTGGTTATTTCTTCTATCAATGAAGAGGAAATGATTTGGCAAATATCTTCAATCTCGAATGATATTGCCGCTTTTTTGAAATCTCACAATGAATGGAGCTTTAACAAAATAGATTGACCTCAAAATTGACTTGCGCATTCAATGGCACAATGGGCAGCTACGAACTCTCTGTTTGATAGCATTTCATTAGATATTATCCCTATTTATATTTTGTTAATAGACAATGGAAAAGAATCTCCTTAAATACTTTGTAATATTTTTTTACTTAATACATGCAAGCTTTATTAAAAAAAGAAAAAGAAAAGTAGGACAACACGTTCCTCGTCACTTTGTCCAATTGTCATGGCTTTACTTAACAGGGTATACTTTATCTTCATAAAAATAAAGCACTTGCAGCTTACATTCCCATGTGCTTAAGATCGAGCTCTTGCATCCTATCCCTTGTAACAAAAATATTACGAGATTTTTATAATAAAATTTATGTTATGAAATCATTAAAAAGAAAGAGCCATAACGTGTTATAAAACTTTCAAAATGAGAGAGAAAGAGATAGAGTTCAGAGAGGTTATGAAAACTTATGACTTTCTTAAAAGATTCAACAATATATATAGGAGTACAAAGGGGACTATGCCTTTTACAACTAGCACTATGCATTTTGCGGCTAGCTCACTATGCTAGCACTATGCACTATGCATTTTACGGCTAGGTCACGGTGGTCATACAATTTATTTTACAACAATGTTATTTTACAACACTTCCCCTTTGGATGACCACATATAAAGAATATGCATCGTTAAAATCTTGCCAAGGAAAAACCCTGTGGGAAAAAAACCAATAGCGAAGGAAAAAGAGTACAATATTCATGTGTACCGTAAAATACTTTAAGATTGCCTCATTAAAACCTTGCAAAGGAAAACCCAGTGGGATAAAACCTTAGCAAAGGAAAAAGAGTACAATCAGCATAAGTCTTCAAGACATTACTTCCCTTGAAAAGTGCACGATAAAAGGTCTTCAAGTCTCCGCATTCCAATGTTCTGCACAATCTTTTTAAATGTTGCAGTTGGTAATGCTTTTGTGAATAAATCTGCCAGATTATCACTTGATCGTATCTGCTTGACTTTAATTTCACATTTCTCTTCATGAATTGCAATGATCTTCTTGTGTGTATCTGAAAGATAACTCGCATCTGTACATCCAACTAACTGTGGACTTGATCCATGTTGATAAAATAATCACAACTGGATCTTTCTGCTCATCACTACTCTTCTGGAGTTGTACTCTTATGGAGTTCTTGTAAATAACACAGTTAGTGGAGAATTCATCAACATTAAATCGCTAACCTCATTTTTTAATAAAAACGGTAGCCAGCCTTTTAAGATCAGACAAGCACCGCGGATTTTCAACTCCTCTGTAGGTGTTAGGAGTGCTGTCAGGCGTCGCAGCTGTCAGTCGTGCTGTCAGGCACCGCAGAGCTATGAAACTATATTTCATCTATTTTCTCTTACTTCACGAGAGATGTTGTATCATAATTTTCTCTATAAAAGAGATATTCAGCTCATCTTCGTTCGTATCTCATCTTCTTCACTTTTCTGTAATCATACTGCATTTTTACTCTGCAATCTCTTTCTGCATTCTTATCCTATAATGACTCAGCGATATTCTCATGGCCAATATATGAGGTACTCTGCACCTCGTTCATCAGTTGTTCCTGCTTCTATCACAGGTGCTATCATGCAATATAATGATCTGACTCATAAGTCAGATAATGAAGTTATCTATGAGCTTGTGAGTCTCGGTACCTGATACTCATCATCCATTGTCGCATTTTCTCAGTGACTGCAATTCAGAACTTGTGGAGTTGACAATCTCCACGAGAATATTGCTATACTTCAGCGACTTCTTCTCGAGTCTAACATGAAGATAGAATTAGGGCTGAGCAGAAATCCGAAAATCTGACTCCGACTCCGACTCCGCTCCGACTCCGACAAGTCGGAGTCGGAGTCGGAGTTTTTTCCCCCTGGAAGTCGGAGTCGGAGTCGGAGGTAGAGGTGTCCCGACTCCGATCCGATCCGACTCCGACTCCGACTTCTACTCCGACTCCGACTCCGATATTGTGCATATTTTATAAAAATATTTGTTATCAATATATTAACATCTAATAAATAATAATCTATAAACATTATAATGAATAATATAAGTTAATATAGTTACTATAAGTTAATTTACATTACTAATTTACTATAAGTTAGTAAGTTACTATAAGTTAATATAGTTATTAGTTACACTATAAGTTACTAATTACTATACCTTATATAGTTAATTTACATTACTAATTTACTATAAGTTACTATAAGTTAATATAGTTACTATATAAGTTACCATACCTTATATAGTTAATTTACATTACTAATTTACTATAAGTTACTATATAAGTTACTATACCTTATATAGTTAATTTACATTACTAAGTTACTATATAAGTTACTATAACTTATTTTATATTTTACATTACTAGTTTACTATAAGTCAATATATAATATATAGTTATATATATACTATATATATTAAGGGCTTGTATAGTATATAGTTACTATACTATGTATAGTAATTAACTATAATTATATAATATATATAGTTATACTTATATAATATAATATATATAGTTATATATTAACTTAATTAATGGAGCAAAATTAAATATAAATTATAAATTATAACCATACTTATATAATATATATAGTTATACTTATATAATATAATATATATATAACTATAATTATATAATATATATAGTTATACTTATATAATATAATATATATATAGTTATATATTAACTTACTAATTAACTATACTTATATAATATATATAGTTATACTTATATAATATAATATATATAGTTATATATTAACTTAGTAATTAACTATACTTATATAATATATTGGAGGAGTACTTATATACTATAGTATATATAGTTATATATTAACTTACTAATTAACTATATTTATATAATATATTTGAGGAGTACTTATATAATATAATATATATAGTTATATATTAACTTACTAATTAACTATATTTATATAATATATTGGAGGAGTACTTATATAATATAAAATATATAGTTATATATTAACTTACTAATTAACTATATTTATATAATATATATAGTTATACTTATATACTATAATATATATAGTTATATATTAACTTACTAATTAACTATATTTATATAATATATATATAGTTATACTATTATTAATGGGTTTTCACTTCTCCCACCCCCCCCAACAAATGGCGCCGTTTGGGTGCAACAGTTATAAACATTTCACTTTCCCCCCCAACAAACGACGCCGTTTGGGGTTAAAATAACTCCAAACGGCGCCATTTCTGTGCAGTTTTCACTTCCCCCCAACAAACGGCGCCGTTTGGGGTTAAAATAACCCCAAACGGCACCGTTTCTGTGCAACCCATTAGGGTTCCCCCCCCCTTCGCTGTCACTGATCACTTTTCTTCCTCTGCCGTTTCCTCTCATCACTTTTCTTCCTCTGCCGTTTCCTCTCATCTGAGTCATCTCAAGTTCTCAACCTTCACCGACTCGTGAACCCGTACCTCTCATCTGAAGATTCTGAACCCGTGCCGTGCCGGAGCTCCTCCGTCGTCCCTCCGTGAACTCATAAATCCCATTTTGAGTTGTAACCGAGATGCCTCTCTCTCTCTCTCTCTCTCTCTCTCTCTCTCTCTCTCTCTCTCTCTCTCTCAAGTCTCTCTTTCTCTCTCTCTAGTCTCTGGCCATTCGGCACTCGGCAGACTGCAGTGCGGCACTCAGCCCCCACGAAACGGCGCAGCCGCGCAGCCCCAGCCTCCGACGGCCGTCGCCCCGAGTCCCCACGCCGTCGTAGATCTGGTTCATCGCAGTGATCGCACGGTGCCCACGGGCCACTGCCCTCCCACGGTCTCACCGACTCCGCTCCGACAAGTCGGAGCCGGAGCCTTCGGAGCCGGAGTTGGAGGTCGGACTCGGCCTCCGACAAAGTCGGAGTCGGAGTCGGATGACCCAGATACCGACTCCGACTCTGTCAATGCGCAGCCCTAGATAGAATCAATAAAATAAGAGAATAGGGATTTAAAATTCTTGCTTAAATTTTCTTTTCGATTGCCCACCTCTTTAGATAGGGATGCCATGCAGATTCTTGAAAAACAAGAGCGTTTGAAGAATGAGGCAAAGTGCCTCAAATTTTTGTAATTCTTGCTTCAAGATAATAAAATAATATTTCACAAATATTCATATTTGTGTTTCTATCTTTTGGTAGATATTCTGTGTGCTCCCTTTTATTTCTTCTTTAATAATGCACACTTCATATCAAACCCATAATATGAATCTGAAATACTAATTGTATTAAAAGATGGTATTTCATGACTAATAACATCATCCATCTTCCCCTTGAAGCCGCAAAAATTTCAGATTTATATTTCAAATATGTGTAATTTTCATGAGCTCTTCTAGAGCCTCAATGACATTTAAATCATATATATAAACTACAATAATAGCTTGTTTCTATTTGCGTTTGGATTGCTTTAGATCATATAAAGATCTTTGAAACTTGATAGAATACATATTTCCAGATGTATTCATATTATAAGCTTCAGACATTTTCTATCCTTCAGGGATTTTTATATATATATCATGATCCAATGATCCATATAAATATGCAGTTAATCATGCATATCCAAATTCTCGGTAACTTTCAAGCTAATAAAAATCTCAATATAATTTCAACCACTTTAAAATCATATCAATATTGTCTCTTCGAGAAACTAACTTGTGATTTCTATATCACATTTTCATATTAAAAGTTTCAGGCTTTTTATATCATGTATATAAATATCCACACAAAAATCACCTCTTTAGGTGTTTGGATTTCAAGTCCATATTTATCACATTTTACTTAGTGATATCAATTCTGCAGGAATTGAGAAACTGACTCGTGATTTATATATCACATTTTTATTTCATTTCCATAAATACCCACTGACATTCAACAAGCATCACCTCTTTAGGTGTTTGGACTATAAGTCCCGATGCATCATATTTTGCTAGTGAATCAATTCTGCAGGAATTGTTTCTTTCAAATTTGGTCAATATTTTACGTCGTATTCTTTGACGATTCTTGATTCACTTTCATCATTACTTCTGGCAATGTCAATTGACATCTCATATGGAAATACGTTGTCGACAACGATTTTATTTCTGTCCATAATTTCTCTATTATTCATGGAATATAACGAGATCTCATTATTTTCAGGTACGTGTCCCTCTTCAAGGGAAGACATTTTCATGAAAAACATTTTCATGAGGCACTCTTCAAGAGTTTATATAGGAGAATTTTATACAGAGAATTTGAATGGACTTTATTGCTTGTTTTGTGGGTATGGCCTCTTCAGGAGCACCAAATTATTTGTGCCTTTCTCTTTTGAGATGCAGTAACTTTTGTATCAATAGGTCTCACATGCTTTCAGACTGTTGAATTTCTTAATTGTCCTACAGGGACTTCAATCCTCGCTGGAATTTTAGCAGCTAGAATATGAGACACTTTTATCTTATTGCATTCAAAATTTAATTATCATTTGAACTTCTGATTCACATATGATAATCAAGATAACGTCAAATAATTTTATCTTATTTGCTTCAAGCAAATTTTTCTTTCTACTTATGGTGGTAAGACTTTATAGTAAAAGAATCTTTTGGTTCTTTTATGGACGTCCATATGAAAATCATTCGACTTATCGTAATTGATTTTGGATGATCAAGATAACTATGAAAAGATACAAATATTTTGAATCATATCACCTTTTGATGCATCATAATATTTGATTCAATAATTGTATAATATCATCTCAAAAAGAAAGCTTACAGCTTTTCCAATACGAGCTTCTGGCCCGAAAAGATATTCATTATCACGTCCAATTTCTTAGTTTCGTATCATTCTTTTCACTTCAGGGAATAGAATGATATAAATTCATTATCATTCACTTCAGGGAATGATATAAATCTAGTAAGACGTGACAAATGATTCTTATCAAAAGCTCATTATTTTGCTCAGTCACTGAAAGACCTGATACAAATTTAGAATACATTGTGAACGTTTGCATTTCATATTGCTACTTCAGGAGCATACTCGATATTGCTACTTCAGGAGCACATTCGAGACGTTCATTCAAATATATATTCTTTCCACAATTTCAATTATGCAACTTCAGGTGCATAAATCATAATGAGCTTTTGTACAAGTATCACTCATATGAGATACTCAATAAAATTATTGATTTAGGGCGATCCTTCAGGGATGCTCTATTTCCATTCTCAGATAAATCATATCATTAATAATTTATAACAAGTATAAAAGAATAAATAAAACTTTCATTACTACAAAATATTGCAGAATATAAAAATATTTTATAATAAGATAAAGGAAATACATTAATTAAAAATGAACACTTCCATGATCAACTCTACCACTAGAATCCTCAAAGAAATCAGAAACATCAAGACTTATAATATCTTCTCCATCTATAGAATCTAAAGCATATGATGGTTCAGTAAAATTTGTTTCAAATTTCTTTATTTTTTCTTTTATAGAAGATTGGTATAAGTCAACCAAGTGCTTATCTGTACGACAGACACGAGCCCAATGTCTAGTCATACCACATCTATGGCATTCATCTTCATCTTTATTTAAAAATTTGTTTTGAGGACCTTTGTCATTCTCTGCGTTAAACCACTTCTTGTGGTACGGTGTATATTTATTATTATCCTTTTTAGTGTAGTCACTTTTAGGACCTCCACTTCTATAGTTTTTCCTACCACGTCCACGCCCTCGTTTTCTTTGAAAAGATGCACCATTCGCTTTTGGGAATGCTGTAAATCTAGTACTATTCACTTCAGGGAATGATATAGAACTAGTAGGACGTGATTAGTGATTTCTTAACAAAAGCTCATTATTTTGCTCAGCTAATAGAAGACAAGATATAAGTTCAGAATATTTTTTGAATTTTCGCTCTCGATACTGCTGCTGCAGGAGCACATTTGAGGCATGAAAAACAGTATATGTCTTATCTAACAAGTCATCATCAGTGACTTTTTCACCACATAATTTCAATAGCGAGCTAATTTTAAAGAGTACAGAGTTATACTCACTAACACTCTTGAAGTCTTGTAACCTCAGGTGCATCCAATCATGACAAGTTTTTGGGAGGATTACAGTTTTCTGGTGTTCATATCTCTCCCTTAAATCATTCCACAAAATAAGTGGATCTTTCACCGTTAGATACTCAGTTTTTAATTCTTCATAAAGATGGTGCCGAAGGAAAATCATTATCTTAGCACGGTCCTGCAGGGACCCTTGATTTCCTTCTTTAATTGTATTTCCCAGGTTCATTACATCCAGATAGATCTCAGCATCAAGGATCCAAGATAGATAATTTTTTCCAGAAATGTTAAGAGCAACGAATTTCAATTTTGTAAGATTTGACATTTTTTACATATATAAATCATGAACATAAGTATAGAGTTTTCATTAAGTAATGTAACATTTCATATTTATTTTGGAAACTACAAAAATATATTGAAAAACTTACTTGAAGTAGAGGATTACTAGCTTCAAAATCGTCAGAACTTTCATGCTGATAACGTGTTATGAAATCATTGAAAAGAAAGAGCCATAACGTGTTATAAAACTTTCAAAATGAGATAGAAAGAGATAGAGCTCAGAGAAGTTATGAAAACTTATGAATTTCTTAAAGGATTTAACGATATATATAGGAATACAAATGGGACTATGCCTTTTACGACTAGTACTATGCATTTTACGGCTAGCTCACTATGCTAGCACTATGCACTATGCATTTTACGGCTAGCTCACGGTGGTCATATAATTTATTTTACAACAATGTTATTTTACAACAATTTATAATTTATTTAGCATGATTTTTGTTCACCAATGTTTACTTCCAGACAGAAGATAGAGAAATCTCTCTCGTATGTTCATAAATCCTGTATGCCCGATAACACGAAAGCTCGCTGTCCTTTTCAATACATAGGCCGTGTATAAGTTGCCTTTCTAACGTTTTTCCCCGTCTTCGGATAAGATTCCAAGAATATCTGATACAGAACAACCCCACTTAAGCGATAATAAGTTTTATTTATTTATTTTATTATTATAATATTTTTAAAATTTTTATATAAAATATAAAAAATAATTTATTTTTTTTAATTTTAAAATAATAATATTAAATTAATATATTAATAATATTTTATTAAACTTTTATCTTTTCAACTCTAGCTGATATTTCCGATAAAATTAAATGATAACGACCATTATTAATTTGTGCGTTTGTCAATTTTTTTCAGTTAATTGATTCTCAATTATTTAAGGCCAAGTGGCCAACCCGATTTTGCTTGTCAATTCAGTGTGTCTGGTGGGTCTTGTTTAGTAAGCTGTAGTCCTTTGCGTGGCTACAATTTTTCTGGGGCCTCAAAGCTCCGTTTTTTTTTCTCTCTTTTGGCGGGGCCAGTGCTCACACTAGAAGCTCAAATCCGATCACCAGTATTCGGAGGCTGTAAAGAGAGAATTCAAGATATTTGCGGTGAGTTTTCCTGGGAATCAAATATTGTTGAGGTTTTGTATGTTTTTTTTTCTTGGAGAGAGAGAGAGAGAGAGATTTGTCTGTTTATATGGCACGGGTTATTTGTCGTCAATTGACGGTATTTTGTTGGAATCTGTGGGGTTTTATTTATTTTTTTCTGATGTATGATCGAATGGTTAGGAGTACACTAGTTTTGTTTAGTTGCAACTTGAGCGAGAACCAATTCTTCCAGTAGCATTTGATTGCTCTGGTGACGATGGTATTTTCACCATCGGTGATTCCTACAGTTTTTCTATTGAAATATGTTCATTTTGAATTTTTTTAATGTTGGTGGCCCTTTTTCCCGTTAGTTGAGCTTGATGTGATTTTTACTTCACCTCAAATTGGGTGTGAATCAGTTTGGAAAGAGACACACGTTGTTCAGCTTTTGCTGTCAATATATGCTGGGGTTCACTACTGTTCTTTGGATTTTTCTCTTTTAGTTTTCCATCTTCTTATCCCTTCTTTATCTTTCCTTTCTGCTTCTTGTTGGGTAGTTTGTTCCATGTTGGCCTCTGATCTGTGTGATTATCTTATGTTTGTGTATGTGTGCAATTTATGCAGAAAGTAGAATGTTTTCATCTAAGGGTGATGTTCCTCTGTTTAAGCCCTCTATCTTGTTAGGTTCCATATATAGTTGAGTGTAGACCTCCGTGTCCTTTCTATTCTTTCTTTCCGATAGGCGTGCTTCCTGTCTGAACTGGGTTTCGGCGGTTATAAATTAGAAGTTCTTTTATTCAGTTATTGCTCCACATAGACTGCCGTTCATATCTGTTTACACCCCCAATTCCTTATCTTGAATACTGATTTGGGTTCTGCTTTCTTTTGTTTGTTGGTCTTCCAGTGTCCAAACGATGCTTTGGGTTTTCTTTCCTCGCTTGAATTTCATTTGTATGAATTGTCCAAAAATTCTCAACTCAATTGAATTGATTGAAGTGGACGGATTTTGAACTCTTTGGGGCCATGGAACATGCTTATGCAACGTCTAATGGAAATGGACCGACTAACAATGGCCACATGGTTATGATGAACTCTTCTTATCAACCCTGCGCCAAGGTTTCTCTAACTTGGCTTGATTTGAGGGTTTTTTATGTTCGAGTTAGCAAATGTGAAATTGATGATTCGACTCCCGAGTACCTCACAGTCAACCATGTTCCCCTCAACCATGATACTCTTCTTGAAGTCAATGGTGTTAGAACTAGTATATATTCTGATGGGGTGTCAGCTCATCTTAGAAGAGATCGATTGGATAAGAAGTCTGAAGAGGCTACTTTTGTGAGTACTGATAGTATTAGGACGACAGGAAGTGTGAAGTTCGAGGTCTTCGACAAGGATCTTCTTGTGTTGTCTGGGATTTTAGAATTGTGTAATCATAATGGTTCTGTCAGGGAAATGAATAATCAAGGTTGGGCGTGGATCATGAATTGTAAATCTGATGTAACTGTGGGTACTGGCTTCTTCAAGGGAAAGCAAGTGTTGGGGCCAGAGTTGGCTTCACCTACAATGGAGGTCTACATTGCAGGGTCCTGTTCGGGCACTCCAATTATCTTAACAAATACTTTGCAACTTACTCATCGAAGAAAGCATACGAGGAAGGGCACATTGGTTTCAATACCTGAGTATGAAGCGACTGAAGGGCAGAAACTTGTTCCTTCCATGCTTGCTTTGCAGGTAGGAGTTCAATGGTTAGCATTTTTTAAGTTTTGGTTCTATTCGTCTATAATGTTAAGTATTGCATTATACCGCCCACATTTGATCCCATGTTTGTTGCCTAAAGTTCACTCACTTTAGTAGTTCTTGTTGCAAAAGTATGGGATGTCTGGACATGTTTTGAAGCTAAGAATTGATACGGTGCTACTCCTTTGTTTTGTGGCATTATTTCAGTGAGCTGCATAACAGAAGTATCATTATCTTTCATGGTTTTCCTTGGAATGTATGCTGACATAAACAATCCTGGAAGGATTACCTACTCTTTGCTGCAACTGCATAACCCAAGCTGGTTGAGTGGCTTCCCATGATTATCTTCTTTGCATTTTGCATGTTCTTCACTGTTCCTACATGTTCAGTTCATGTGTCAAACACTTGCAGCTTTTGGCCCACATCACTCTTAGAACCCATTCTGATTTAGTGAAGAGGTATAATCAGGATGACCCCGGACTTGGAAGGATTAGAAAAGTTCTCTCGTAATTCTTACAGGCGAGGTTTAGAGTTAGCTTATAGTGGAGATATTCAATATCCCTTCTGAGGACAATTTCCTTCACCTGCAAAATCTTGGCGATTATTCATTAGCGATAGTCTAATAGAGAGATCACCTGCTGTTCTGAGCAGTCAAATGATGCTGACCCAAGAAAGAAGTTTTGTGGGAGTCTCAGGAATTCTCTCAGTTGAACTTCTCAGTTTGTTCATAGCGTTCTTTCTTTATCTGCTAAATCCAGTATCTTGTCGACCCCTCCCTTCTGCACTGTTAGTTTTGCTGCTATTGCCAATTTCATATGTATATGAGCTGATCTACAAATATGTTGCCTCTTTAACACACTTGCTTCTCTGTTGCAGCTTATAGTACTGAAGTACTTTCTGACACTTGAGTAGGTACAAAATCTTTTAACCATATTGGAACTTTATCTTCAAAGTGATGTCTTAATATGAAATTTCTGTGTCTAAATTGATTAGCTGAAGTCAACTTCAGGATTTCTTCAGTGCCTAGTTGGTGCAATAACCTGAGCATGATTGTAATTGATATTGTTACTGCAGCTAAGACTTAATTGATTTTCTTTCATATGGTTTCCATAATTTGGCATACCCTACTTGTCTCTTATGGTTGGCATTTACCTTGGGGAGCTAAGAAACATTTTGTCACCTAGGATATCTTTGTAGTTACTTGTATTATAAATGTTCCTTCCCATAACCAGGCATCCTGCTTTTTATTTCATTTTGACTTTCACAGATGTCAGAATACCCAAACCACAAACCAGAAAATGAAGACACCTACAATAACCAGTACCCTGGAACAGCATATTTTGAAGGTGAAGATGGAGAGCTTTCGTGGTTCAATCTGGGGTAAGGGTGGGTGTTGGGATTGGCCTCAGCATTTGTCTTGGAATTGGAATTGGAGTGGGCTTACTGGTTCGAACCTACCAAGGCACCACCCGTAACTTCAGAAGGCGGCTACCATAATCCAGGCTTTTCCTGTTTGCCCTTCTTGCCAAATTCCATCCATTCAACTCTTCAGTGATGGAAAAACAGTTAATTCGGTGGTACCCTTGGCATGTGTCTGTTGTCATTGAGGAGGCTCGTCTCTTTTAAAATCAAGTGCAGGAAATGCATGAATGCATGACTTCAGGCCTCCTTGGTCTCGCCTGTGGCTAAGCATTATCTAGTAGAGAAGGACCATTGGTTTTGGATGAACAATCACGCAAGCAGGAAATTTCTCAGCATCTCTGGCACTAGATTTTCAGAGAAAGACCTCATTAGTATGTTGAGATCCTCATGTAAGTTGTGCAGTCTACAGCGGCCCTAAATAGCTGTGAAGTTCTGCTACTTTTGTTTTGTAAGGTATTAATAAAATAATAGCCGTGAAGTTTTTGTAATGGAAGGATGTGTAGAATGTAGATCCCCTCGACTGCTCGTGACTCAGACTTCTTTGTACTATTTTGTATCTGTTAGCTTTGCTTGATGTCTGTGTTGTATTGATTCTAGCTTTCGGCTATAGATGAAATCAGTGGCCGAGCAAGGAACAATATATACATACCAAATATATAGTTGGTTTGGCATGCATAATATAGGAACATTATCAGTGTGATGGCATATTGTGTCGTGAACATGTTTAACAAAGAATCATTTAGTTACATAGATGAAATAAGATGAAAGTTAAATAAAATATTATTAAAATATAATTTTTTAATATTTTTTATTTTGAGATTTGAGAAAATTGAATTATTTATTATATTTTATATTTGAGTTTAAAAAAGTTATAATGATTAGATAAAATGAGATAGTCTAACCAAAGAAGTCCTGAAAAAGTGGATAAAAGATCAAGTCACTGCTAATGTTAATGCAAAATTTAATTATAAAGTATACAAATTTCGTATATTTCTTTTTTCTTTTTTCTTATATATATACATACTTGATACCCACATAAATAATATCTAGGTTAATATATTGAACCAGTAGTAATTGGATGGTAAAGACCGTCCAAAGCTTACTTTCTTTCCCTCAACTAAGTTCATAAATTTAATTTTCATACAAGAAAGTGAATATTCCCGATACATGTATACAAAATTATATTATTGGTTCTTTATAACCTCTCAATTTCCTAGAGTTAGGTTCAGGTTGGCCATTAAAAATTTTCATCTCATCATTGCAACTTTTCTAAATCTTCATATAAAATTTAATAAATAATTCAATTTTTTATTAATTTTTTTCAAATTCTAAATAAATAATAATATTTAAATATAAGAATTATGTCTCGAGATAGTGAAATTTATTTTTTTACGAGTAGTATGGCTCTTTTCCATCAGAAGATTTTCTCAAACTTGTGTATAGAAGTTACTAGCTAATTCTGACAGCAAAAATGATTTTTCCCAAAGGCTCATTATCACTTAGATTTTTGGGTTCAAATCTGTTATTTTCAAACACTCTGCCTCTAATTATGAAAGGAGTTTGAAAGAGGAGTCTCATCAGTTTGCAATAGCCCTTTAGGCCCTGTCTAAATGGATGCTAATATTCACAGTCCACACAAAGCTCTATCCAATGACGGTGTTAGTATGCACAATATTTGACAGAGCCTTCATTGTGTCTAACTAAGGTTGTCTGTCCGTGGAGGTCGAGCCGCACGCCGGAACCAGGTGTTGAATGCTGTGAACAAGTGAGGGCAATCTTCAACATTTCGAGTTGAAAAGCTGAGGCACTGCTGCAACAGCTCTTGTGCATCTGACATTGGCAGGGTGGAGATTATTCTCAGAAATGTCTCTTCCAGTTCCAGGTACGGTGATCTGTTACTAGGCGAGACATTTTCCTTGCATACAATAAGAACGGGAAGCCAATTTTTCACTAGCTTCTTTCTAACCTGAAAAATAAGAGAAGAAAATACATAGGCATGGTTTATTTGGAGTTTAATTTTGATTAAAGTTGATAAACTGGTGTATAAGTCAAGTACCATCGGATCAAAGGTCAAGGAGTACTCAGAACACAAAGATTCTGTCTTAAATAATATAAAAGCCTGTACCTCTACCATGAGAGTGATTGCATGTCCACTGGCCACCAAGACTACAGGACAAACCCAGTTTTGATAATTTTGATATGTGTGTGTGTGTGTGTATTTAGATATATGACTATTAGTAATCATGTTAAGGAGGCAAATGGGTTTACTCTTTTTATGATGAGGAATCATGGAGACTACAAATGCAACATGTCTTTTACCTGGTTAAAGACCAGTGCCGTGTAACCCATCCCCATCATGGATCAGGTAAATCATCAGCTTTTTACCGATCAGATGTGAGCCCTAAAAATTGTTGGCACCAAAGGATTCAAACCTTAAACCTGGAAGGAACATAACACCATGACCAAGGTCCTTACCACTTAAGCCAACCCCTTGGATGTCAAAATGGGCTTAATGGAGGCAAACAGACGGTATAAGCGAGCAAACAATGAAATAAAAATTAACCATTTACGATTCAGCTTGTGCAGGGCAAGTGGTGGCAATGAATTTGTCGGTAGATGAGAACAAAGGGAAAAAGGGTTTTAGCTCCTCACACTATTTTGGTGCTATTCTTGCATTCTTCCAAATCTTAACTCTAGAATTAAGATATAGCCTCTTGTTATTATTTGCCCATTAAATTTTCCTCCAGAAACCCAACAACGATAAATCCACCATGAAAATAGAACTAACTGCCCTCGACAACTCACCAAGCAAAATGCATTTTCATCATCAACATGGCATATCACTTTGACGGTCAAGAGTCGAGACATCATAGAATTTGATCAGACAATCAGGTACTGAACACTGCTCGTAAGGGAGAAGAGTTGGAATGCAAGACAAGGGAAATTTTACAAAGAATTAACCCATCTAGTCTGGCACCCACCGCAATCTGTTCCCTAGAAAATTATCCTTATCACGTAGTCAAAAGCGATTCCAATAAATTAAAAATGACCAGTCCTATTACCAATTGGCCCGTGTTTTGCCCAAATCTAAGAACTCAAGATCCAGCCACCAACTATTAAGGGTACCCACTAAACTATTTCAACCAGCACGTAAAACGAATACAATAAGAAAGTTAGTCCATCGGCAGACAGGAAGTACCTGTCTGGTGGCCAAAATGTTGCCCGCAGCGACAGCATTGGCGAGCTTCGTGGTGCATCTCAGCACAACAACCGGTAACCCTGGCACGATATTCCTCCACGCATCGTCACGAAACGCCCTCTGAAAATCGGCCGTGAATGCCGCCTGGTCGCTCCACTCCTTGACTGCGGAATCGGCCACCCTCAGCTCGATCATTCTCTCCACCAACCATAGCAAATGCCTGCCGTTGGTCATCGCCTTGTGAAGATTGAGCCTCTGAATCGCCTCGGTCTCGTTGTGATCCCCTCTGAAGTCCGGGCTCGAGTATTCCTCCAACGACTCCTTGACGACCTTCAAGCTGGTCTCGAACGCGCTCTCCAAGACCCTCTTGGCAGCGTCCCTCGACGATAAATCCCTCAGGAGCTTCGCCACGAAGGCCTTCACGATCGCCATGTTCGGATAGTTGTGAATAGCGGATAAGACCAGCCCGTGCAGCATTTCCTCGCACAAATCGGTTTGACCGGGCGAAACCCTATCGAGAAGTTCCTTGCTCTCTTCCTCTTTCAGGGATGGGATTAGACCGAGAACTCGCTTCTCTTCGTCCTCGGTCCAGGGCACGGCCTCGAGGAACTGGACACAGGACTTGACGCAGTCCTCGAAGAGGAGCTCGAGGGCGACGGGGAGGAGATCGAGGGCGTTGGAGGCGCTGTCGATGGAATTGGAGATATCCGAACAGTAGAGGAGTTGGAGGACAGAGAGGTGGGACTGGAGGGACCCGGGGGTAGGTGGGACCCCAAGGTTGAGTTTCAAGGGTTTGGGATTGGGATTTTTGCCCGTTTTCAGGCCGGGGGGTGGTTGCCACCTGTCGGATAAGAGGGCGGAGAAGTATTTGGAGCGTTGAAGGACGTGGGAGTGGAGGTAGATCTGAACGTCAGAATCGGAGGCTGCGGTAATGGTGGTGGGAGAGTCGAAGGAAGAGGGTTCAATGAAGAGGCGGAGGATGACGTCGGCGGTGGAGCGGTCGTTGAAAACTACGCCGGCGGTGGAGGAGGGATCCAAGCGCCGCCGTTTCTCGGGCCCATGTCTCGTCATTTTCTCTGCTACAGCCTGTAGGAAAAGGATTTGGTTGGGAATTTTTTCTCTCCAGATACAACTGGGAGAGACGCCGAGAAAATTATCTGATAAAACATGCACCGTCTTGGGGGCTTGGGTCAGCTTTGGTCATATTGTTCGGGCTTTGATACGTACAGTTGGTAAATGCAGTCAGCATATAATTAGTTGTATAGAATAAATAATTTTTTTTTTATATTCAAATAGATTTATATAAATAAAAAAAATTATTTTTTTTCATATAAGTCCCGTATTAATTCACTTTTTTACAGTCGATTGCACGTCGACTATATCTGTCAATTGCTTCCTTTACTTTCTATAACAAGGCAGTGGCATACGATTTTTATATTAATTATTGTCTATTGATATTAAACGATTAATATGTCACAGACTTTACTCATAAATATATTTCAATTATTTAATATTATATTATTAATAACAAAATTTAAGAATAATGTTTTTCTTATAAGAACATTAGTATTAGATTCATCAAATTCATCTTCAAAATTTGATAAAAAGTATAAATTTTTCATAAATCTAAAACTTTCATATCTATAATTCTACATTGAATTAATCATTAGATTCATCAAAATAATAATATAATATTATTTTTTAATAATAATATTATTATTTTTTTCTTCATATTTTGTAATTATGCTAACTATATGGATATTAATAGTTTAATTTAGTACTTAAATAATTGATTTCCAAATAATTTAGAATAAAATAAAATAAAATAATTATCTATTAAAATTAGAATAAAATATTAATTTGAAGGTAGAATAGTATACCTTTAAATTTAAAAGAAGAACAATAATTATTGTAATTCAAAACTTTTCAAATACTAATTTGATGAATCTAATACAAATTTATTTTAAATAAATTTATTAAAATTTGAGGATGCATTAACTTTTGATGAAGTTAATACTGGTGCTCTAGCTTTGCGTCAAATCCTTCGTGATAGTCTTGACTCTTTTTTAAGGCTTAAAAATTAAAAATCAAAGCCAATGTTTTTAATACATAGTATTTTATTTTTTATGATCCTTTTTAACTTCATAAAAAATAATAATGTAAGTTTATTAAAGTAGGTTGATTATGATATTCTGCAAAATCCCAAAAAATTATGATTTTTGAAATGTAAATTGAAGCATTTTCTAAGTATTTGAAATTATTATTTTTCGACAAATATTAATAATAAATCACAAGTAAACACTTTCCAAGACGGATCCGCTCCATCTGCCAATGGCCCAAGGGCCAATGCCCAGTGCTCTGCTCCATATGCCAAGTCTTTTTCTCGGAAAGCATTGAGATTGACCCCAGTCCACTTGCTGCTTGGCCCAAACAAGGGATAAATCATTACTAAATTTTTATGGAATTTTCTCTCTCTATTTTTATAAGCTAGTGTACACCTTGAAACATTATCGTACTTTCGCATATTGTTTGAAAGTAGATAATGCCCAAGTTTAATCGATAGAAACACAAGGTAAAGATTTCATGAGAAATTCTATGTACATTCATGGTATGCTAAAAGAGTGGATTATCTTTTCCATGGCCAGAAATCGTGGTCGGAAATGAATGGTCTAATTACCTAAAACCAAAAAGATGGAAAATAAAAATCCCATCTTTTCATGTATCAAAAGCAGCCATTTTTGTTTAATTTGTATTTGTGAAAATCAAGGAACAATGGTTTGATTTGAGGAAATATAATAATCTTGAGAAATCTAGTCAACAAAATAATATGGATAAGATATTACGAATGTATTTTGATACAGATATGATTAATATATAATTCTTTTAAAATAATATTATAATATTTTTTTGAATTTAAATATGTTTAAATTAAAATAAATAGTCAATAGTTTTTTGAAGAATTAATATCTTATTATGTAATGGTGTACAAGTTATTGATTATATTTTTATATTTTTAGAAAATGATTATGTAAATTCTGTACAGTTCCAAATGTATCAATCTTTTTTTTTTAATTAAACTACACAACTTGAACATCTCGAAACTGTGTGGATCCATGATCTATATTTTGTTAATAATTCTATTTATTAATACTAAATAGGTGATGTATAAATTATAAATATAATAATTTAATTAATAAAATAAAATAATAAAGAATATATAAATCATGTGGTGTGAATGATGACCAGCCTCCCTCGTATTGTAATTAGTGAAGATTTTCATGGCCCGAAACACATGGGTATGGGGCCAAAATCCACCGTTATGGGGTCCCAAATCCCAACTCCCTATGTCCAACGGTCCCCGCAACCAACCAACCAAATCAATTCCGACAGACGCAGAAGCACATCGTATCAGGACTTCCTCTCTTAGCATAATTGCATCGGGGTCTAACTCTATTCCTTGTGCCCTTTGAATTTAATTAATTACATTTCACCGATTTTGGATCCACTCCTAATATTTTTCGTTCTTTTTAGCTAAGCACTGCAAAAAAAAAAAAAAAACAGCTAGCCCCTCATTAAATAAGGGACTCTGTCGTGTCTACCTAACATTTGTGACTAAATAATTGTTTCATAAATAGTTTTTAATTATTTAATGCATATTATGGATGATGGAAGTACGGGGAGAGTAGGATTATCCTTGCGAAAAATAGACCGGCATTTACACGTGAATGCAATAGCTCGAGTGACAAACTTTACTCCCACAAATCACAATAATCATTCGTATTTCCGAACAAAACATTCAACGTGGGCCATCTACGTTAAGACGGTCTTTAAACAATACCCGGTATGTTACAATAAATTCAGTCACGGACACGGCACACTCACCATTTTTGTTAGCAAATCAATAAATGTGCATAGCCCCACACTCATTGTGACGTTATAATTATCGTATAAAACATTTTTTTCAAATTATTATAATTTGAATTATTATAATTATCATAATAAAAATTTCAAATTTTTCAAATTTTAAAATAATAATAATATTAAAAAATAATTTTTTTTTCTAACTTTCAACTTTTATCTTAATTCATTTCATTTCAATTCACTATCCAAATCTTACATTAATAGTATTATTTATACACAAAACATTCAAAACGATCCACCAAATGTACATGAGAACGAAAATGAATGCTCAAAGCTTGTTTTAGAGAAGAGATTGCAGGAGCATGTTTCCATTCAGCCATTAATTCAGATTCTAAGAGAAGATACTTCACAGTTAATAATTATATTCGTCTTCTTACTCCTTTCTTATTGGCTAAGTATGTATTTTTAATACAGTACTGCTCCCAAATTTAGTAAATTCATGGCAATAAGAAGATTTTCGGTCACGCCTTTAGTGGGTCCTTTGTCTTGGAGCCTACGATTTGGGGGAAAAGAGATTTTTCCGATAATTCAAGATTTTGATGGTTGTTGTGAAGATAATAGTATAAAACCATTTTCATCTTGCGCATTTCTATCTTCAATTTGATAGTACAATTGAAATAAAAAATTAACTTTAGGCTCCGTTTAGTTGTTAAATTTAACTGAGATCAATTTAGTTTAGTTTAATTATAAGTTGAGTCTAACATCTAAATACCCAACTCTCAAATTACTAAACTCATTTTAATTCAAAACCTCTTTACACATTAGACTCGTAACTTTTTTTCAACTCAATACCTATTTATACGTTAAATCCATAGTTTTTTTCAACTTTCCATAAATATTTATAAACTCATATTAACATTCAAATATATCTAAACTCATATTAGATTATCTCCAAATAACTTACTCCACAAACTTAATTCACTATTATTTATAAATAGTTAACTCAACTCAATTTAACATTTCAAATGTAACCTAAGAGTATCAATATACGTTAATTTCTCGAATTATCCAACAATAAATTATACATGTAGCATAATAAAGAAATTTTTTTTTATGCTAATGAAAAAAACTACCCAAGATGTTTAAAAACACGTAATAGTTTTTTATTATTTATTATTTTTTATATCTAAAAATACATATAGTTAATGAAAGGAACATTGCATCTTCATACTCTTTTGACTCCTTATAACTTGTATTACCATCAATCCCCTTACTTAGCTTAAGATGAACAATTTCACTCACTAACCTTAGTCGTGACATTAATTTTTACAAAAATTAAAAATTAAAAAAGTTTGGTGCAATCTTCAAGGTTATTTTGGTCATTCTGAACTCAGACCACCATACCATGACTACCATCTGTCAGGTGTCACGACTCACAAGATGCTGAGTGGCGTTTACGTAATAGTCTCACGTACCAAACCTGAAAGATAACGTCTCTTTCACTTTCTTCTTCCACCCTTTGCCTCCTTTTTACTTTCTATCCGTTAAAACCTCTCTCTCGATCGACGAAGTCACGAAACATTTCAACGCCTTATATTTCCTAACTGGAGATTTACTCGCAGTTTCTCTTCCACATTCCGGTCCCGGAGATAAATCTCGAGGCCCACGCAATCTTCACCTCGCCGGGAAATGTCGGGTTCCGGCTATTACTCTGGCGAAGTCCAAGACTCCGATGACTCTCTCCTCCACAAGCTCAGCTCCAAAATCTCAATTTTCGGCCTCAAACTCTACGTCGTGCTCGGGATTCTCCTGCTATGTTCGGTTGTAGTTTTCCTTACTATCTTTCTCTTCATCTGTTTGAACAAAAAATCTCGGAAGCGCAAAATGCGTGTGAAGCAGAGCTCGCGGCTAATACCGCTTGTCTCCAAGGAGATCGTGGAGATCAAGGCCTTGGATCGTGACGCCATTGCTGGGAAAGGGGAGGTCAAAATTGTAAATGCAGATTTGAAAGAGCTGAAGGTTGAGGTTCCGATTGAAGGAGAGAAAAGGAGCGGAGAGAGTGACGTCTCCGGTGGAAGCCGGAGTGACGTGTCGGTGGAGCCTGAGAACATCGGATGGGGCCGCTGGTACAGCTTGAACGAGCTGGAGATAGCGACAAGGGGATTTGCGGTGGAGAACGTGATCGGAGAGGGAGGTTATGGTATTGTTTACAGAGGAGTCTTGCAGGACGGATCGGTGGTGGCCGTGAAGAACCTTCACAATAACAAGTACGTAAAATCTGAGATTTTTAGACCCTGCTGGTTCCAGAGGAAAATATTTTAAGTTCATATTTTTCTCTAGAGAAATTCTCCATGAAAACTTTCACGTCTTTCTGCTTTATTATGTTTGTGAGATCCAGCGGAGTTCATGTTTTCGATTATGTTTATTTGAAATGTGGTTTTCACCTTCACCTGCATTTTATTTATTAGATCCAAGTTCGTAATGTACAGTTATGGCCGTACACTTTGTTTTCTTCTCATGGAGTTTTTTATTGATATAAAATAAAGAGCGACCGCTCAAAAAGTGACTAGCAGTCACTTTTTTTTTTTCAACACATTTTTAATAGATATAAATATTTTAAAAAAATAAAAAATACCTTTAATTATTAAATAAAATATAAAAAAATTGACTAACAGTCACTTTAAACGGTGAGTGGAACGTCATACAAGCTTTATTCTAAAATAAATATGATTTTTGGTGGAAGTTAAATTTCTTTAGATGTACGAAGAACAAGTGGAGGTAAATTACGATTGGTGCACCTTCGATCTGGACCGTATTGTTCTGTGTCGGTTAGGCTGTCTTTGTTGCAGATGACGAGTAAAAGTAAATGACCGCCGTGTTCTTTATGTCTTTATTCGCTTTTGTTCCTTTTGATCCATATTATATCATCCATTATTGTCACTTTATTGAACTTTTCCTATTTTCACAATTATTATCCGTGCTCTCGAGAGGAATAAGTTTTCGTTTCTATTTGACACGTATAAATATTAAGGATTTATTACTCATCATCTCTAATCTTTTTAATTTTTTAAAAAATTTTGATTTTATTATTCTTAACCTAATTAAATTCTTCTATCATCATCCATACATTAAACTAATTAAATTCTTCTATCAAATATTTTATATTTGATAAAAAAAAAAATAAAAAAAATTATAAAATTATGTGTAGTATGTGACCAGCATGGATGATGAGCGAAAGTCTTTTAATATTAGTCAATATGCTGCTAATCTCATCAAACTCCTGAGGAGTCGGCCTATATTTCTGACGAATAATGAGCTTCGCCAAGTTTTATAAATTTCAGATTTTGTAAGAACTAGACTTCTAAATTCGGTATGCTGAGGACGACTATGACTTACTTTGAACCAATCACTTTCAGAAAGAAAGTTGAGAATGTGAAACCGTGCGTTGATGGTCAAGTTTTTGTTGAATTCTATGATTGTTTTCAGCTGACAAAGAGCATGCGTTAAGGTTTTGTATAAACCAGGTGCAAGTATGTTCGTTTGTGAACGTGGTTTTCTTTCCAATTATATCATTGTTGAATTTTCAATAGAGCACTGAAAAATTCTTATAATTTGAATTATTGTATAAAATTATTTATGCGTTGTCATTCTGTTGTCAATGAATACCATGGATAATTGTTCACATGCCATCACTATCGTGTTTCTAGGGGTCAGGCAGGGAAGGAGTTCAAGGTGGAAGTTGAAGCCATAGGGAAAGTAAGGCACAAGAACTTGGTGGGTCTAATCGGCTATTGTGCCGAAGGTGCTCAGAGGTACTTTTCACGTGCCCACTTGACTCTATCATCTTATTTGGAAATGAAAAAGTGATGGAAATTCCCTTATTTTCCCTCTAATTTGCCTGCGGGAAACTTCCAATGGCCATTCAGGATGCTTGTGTACGAGTACATTGATAATGGGAATTTGGAGCAATGGTTGCACGGTGATGTTGGCCCAGTTAGCCCTCTTACCTGGGATATTCGAATGAGGATTGCCATTGGGACAGCAAAAGGGTGTGATGTTCCGCTTTCCTGCTGAATTTAATTATGATTGATCAAAAGCGAACAAAAATTGTCATTGCATTTCAGTTGACTCATATCAATGCTCACAATAGTGTACCACCGAAAAAAGTTATTTTACAAAAGATGGCGTTTCCTGTCATCTACTGCACAAATTTTCTGCTTCTGTGATCCACATTAGCCAATGTTATTCCCGTATTTCGTCTCTTTTAATGTGAGATCAACTCATTTACGGTGCTTATTTCTGTTCAGGCTAGCCTACTTGCACGAAGGATTAGAACCCAAAGTTGTGCATCGTGATGTAAAATCTAGTAACATTCTTCTAGATAGAAAATGGAACTCCAAAGTGTCGGACTTTGGACTGGCCAAGCTCTTGGGTTCAGAGGCAAGCTATGTGACTACTCGTGTAATGGGGACCTTTGGGTATGTTCTCCACGATACTTCCTAGATCAATTTCGACATGAATTATCAATGGTATTAGCATGTTGTATTAGCTTAGTTATATTCATTTTACTGCAGATACGTCTCTCCTGAGTATGCAAGCACGGGTATGCTTAATGAGGGCAGCGATGTGTATAGTTTTGGGGTTTTACTCATGGAGATAATTACAGGAAGAAGCCCCGTTGATTATTCAAGACCGGCTGGAGAGGTGATCAAGTTTATCTCTCCAGTAAAACCTTGTCTAATATGTCATCACTATCAAAACTCATAAGTTCATAACTATGACTGGTGCGTTTCAGATGAACTTGGTTGATTGGTTTAAAGGGATGGTAGCAAGTCGTCGCGGAGAAGAGATTCTGGACCCCTTGATTGAGGTTCACCCTCCTGCTAGAGCTTTAAAGCGGGCATTGCTGGTTTGTCTCCGCTGCATAGACTTGGATATCAATAAGCGTCCAAAGATGGGTCAAATTGTTCACATGCTTGAAGCAGATGACTTCCCTTTTCGTTCAGTAAGCCTTAACTAATTTTACAAGTTCTTCAGTTGATTATCACATGTAATGTCACGAACCCTCTGTAATTACTTCCACAAGCAAGCTGAAATGCACACACAATTGTCGGCACCGAGTTTGGATTTTGAGTCAGGCATTAGTTATCCGTAGTCACATATGACAAGCTCCGATGGGCAGGAACTCCGATGAGCTCCAATCAAGTATTAGATGTCCTTTTTTTCATTCTCATCAAAGTCTCTAATTAGTCGTTTGTTCCACATTCCGCAGGAGCTCCGATCAACTCGGGAGAAAGACCCCTTCCCTTCCGTTGCAGATATGTCCACTAAAGTTGCACACAAATCCAAGAATGGCGGGGGTGGTGACAGATTGAGACACAGATGATCGATCGTTCTCCACATCAAACATGGTAGTCCCCGATCTGAGATTGTTTTGTGCTGTAAATTATACATCAGTTCAAATGCTCCTATAATCGGTTATTTGTTTCGAATTTTGCAGGAACTCTGATCAGCAAGGGAGAAAGACCAACCCCCCTTCCTCTCCCGTGCATTTATGTCCGCTAAAACTGCGCAACCATCCGAGAATGGTGTTTTGGGGGGGGGGGATATGATATCAAGAACGACATTATAGTTGTTTTTATAAGACACGGGAGGGTCAGATTATCTTGTACCATAAATTTTCCAGTAATTAGTAGCGAATCAGATACATTTAAATGATGTATGGTCGGATTTCAACTTCGAAACAGGCGCTGTAAATATTACGTGATATATGTAAGTTTCAATAGAAGATTCAAAGAAAATAGTTAATGCTCATAACTGGATGTGATTGCAATTTCATTTTCACGTGGGCCGCTAGTGTAGCTTTCTTCTCTGACCGTGTGACCATAAGGTCCCTTACCGCAACCCCATCAAGGTGCCAACATGCAAAGACTCCCAAGATTTTGATTTACAAGTTTTACAAAGATAAACCGTTTTGAAACTTTGGACAAGGGAGGAAAGACGATCTATAGCTTTTGCCGAGTGGTAGTTTTACGGGAATGCACTGTGGCCACCACTCCCAATGGTAGCTGGAAGCCATTGATGGTATAAAAATGGTTTTTTTTTGTTAAAAGTATTTTTTTAATACTATTAAATATTTTAAAAAAATTACAATATCATTTAAAAATACTTCATTAATCATGAATTTTTTTTGGCAACGGTATGCTTAGCATTTTCCTTTCTCGAAACTTGAGTTTGAGTTCTAGATTTAAAATAAAAATTTTGAAATTTTCATTTCATTACCCAAACATATCCATTATAAAGCAATATTTATGTTATTTATCAGACATTTGATATTGATGGAAGACAAAAATTAACGGTTGTAGCTTAGTTTCCGAAATTCCAATCAAAATCATGTGGATCCTAAGAGCATTGTTATTGGATTATGCATATGTAAAAGACACTTTTAATAAATATAAGATGAATTTAAATTTTAAGTATTCTATTTACATAAGTCTTCATATTGAAATAATTATTTTTTTATTATATAACAATAAAATCATATAAGATGAATTTGATTTTGACTATTTACATCATATCTTCATATTAGATTATCTATTTAGTTATTATATAATAATGAATAATTAATTATTGATTATTAATTCATTTTATTTTATTATGTTTTATCATTTAATTTAAAAAAATTGATAAAAGTTTTTAGATATGGATTGAGAAAAAAGAGAGTGTTAAAAAAAAAAAAATTTGATACGTATTCGATAACTATTAAATTTGATTTTGATTTTAAAATTACCGTAACTAAAAGTTACTATAACTACCTTTTACCTAATCCAATATGAATAATTTTATTCTCTTAATAACTAAAAAGTAGAATATGTTTACGTCTAAATACTCCAATGAGAGTGCTTATTATCCACTTAACCAGTTTTTTCTGTAATTAATCCGCGGTCATTCTTTCCTTAACAACTCCCCGGTACTTGCAGGTGTTCCACAGCGCACGAACCTCCCAGATTCCCTCTCATACTGACAAGTGTCATCTCTCTTTCAACCAAAACCATCCCCCGCCCCAATGTCTCGGATCAGTACCTCCAAACCTACGTGTTCTTTTTGGCCTTTTAGGGCCGGTTTGGCCCCTCATACTCATAACTGAGTAATAAGTTATTATTTGAAAAAAGAAAAAAGAAGAGAAGAAGGCAGTGAAAGAACTAAGAAAAAGTCACAACGTAAACCAGATTTGCTCCGTCTCGCTTGGACAGTGTGGTGTTTGAGACACAGAGAGAGAGACAGAGTGAGTGATGGAGGAGAAGCTGATAGCTCGGCTGGAGTCGGCGGTGACTCGGCTGGAGGCGCTTTCGACCGGGTTCCGTTCGGGAGTTGTACCTGGGATAGACGTAGAAACGGTGTCGGATCCGTCGATTGTGGCGTTTGACGATCTGATTGGGCAGTATTTGGGTAGGGTTTTGAGCGCTGCTGAGAAGATTGGGGGACAGGTATTGGAGGCCACTAAGATACTGCAAGAAGCCTTTAATGTTCAGAAGGAACTTCTCATCAAGACCAAGCAAACTCAGGTCCTTTATTTTGCTTATAAACAATACATTTATTGATGCATTCTAAACTCATATGATATATGAAACTTAGCGGCTAAATTTCAATCTGTATCAGCTGCGTTTGATGCTTAAAATGATTGGATTGGATGTGCGCAATTTGGTAATAAGAAATGCCGGTATTGCCCAAATTATATCATTGTTAGCTTGTCGCATTTATGGTATCACTGGCTGAATCAAGGTGCCTTGATACTGAAAATGGTCAAGTTGAGCGAACTTGATTTTGCTACTTTTGCTATGATAGCATAATTGCTATAATTCTTATATTCTAACAAAACGGGAAAGTAAAAAACGAAGAATTATATGGATCTGATCCGGTGAGTGTTCATTTCTCTTGTGCAAACTGTTGAGAAGTAAAGTTGATTGGCGTGGTCGTTTCTAGAATCCCAGTGAGTTGGCCAGAAATTTCATTGAGAATTATCATATAAGCGTAAGCTAAGGTACACATATTTTTGTTTTTTCAATTAATTTCTTGACGTTAATGTTTCTAAGAATTGTGGCGGTGGAAAATTACTACTTTGCTTGGAAACTTGATTTCTGTGGGGTCATTTCCTTATTGTAGTTCAAGTAATTGGAAATCTCTAGTTTTTTTTTTTTTTTTTTTTTTAAATAATTAAGCAGCTGGAAATATCATGGTAGTGTGAGTGATTGAATACCATCTTGATTTTTGGCTGATAGCTCCTTCCAAGAATGGAAGGAAATGATAGGTTTGGGTGCTATATAGTCATAATAATATCTTTGGCAGTGTTACTGCTTGTGAGTTAAGGGCCACGATTTCAAGGTTTTCACCTTATTTTTCAGAAACCTGATGTTGCGGGATTAGCTGAATTTCTAAAGCCATTGAATGGAGTGATCATGAAAGCAAATAAGTTGACAGAAGGAAGGCGATCTGATTTCTTCAACCACTTGAAGTCTGCCGCCGACAGTCTATCAGCTTTGAAATGGATTGCATATACTGGCAAAGAGTGTGGTATTGGAGAAATTTGATTGGTTTTGTAAGCCTGAGGCAGATGGTTTGTTTTGTGTTCATTGACTCATCATTTTTTTCCAAGGTATGAGCATGCCTATTGCACATGTGGAAGAAAGTTGGCAGATGGCTGAATTTTACAACAACAAGGTAAACTAAATGTTTTCAGGGAGCCAGTAGTTTGCATTTAAATGCAGTCATGAACTACTTAATGGTGTTATTTGTCACACAGAAACCAATGGGGAAGGATAATAACCTGCTGTGTAAGCAGAATAAGGGTTAGAGACGAACCTTTAGCCCATCCTCCTTTATTTTCATAGATATTTTCTGCATGTAGTGTCTACTTCATTAAAAAGGAAAAGAATTATCTTACGTATCAGAAAAAAAAAGGGGAAAAGAATTAAGAATGGAAAGCTTAACATGTAGAATTATTGTGTTTCATTTGGCTTATGTCTGATGCTTCCATTGAACCATGGGTAATGTATTGTGGTCCATAATTACATGACCTAACTGCACACATTCTTCCTTGCAGTATTGATCACAAGTTATGTAATGGATTTATGAGCTAAAGTTACGAATGGCTAGGTACTGACACTTCTCGTTGTGAAAGTCAGATTCTCGTAGAGTACAAAAGCAAAGACCCAAATCATTCTGAGTGGGCCAAAGCCATTAAGGAACTATATTTACCGGGATTGAGAGATTATGTTAAGAGTAACTATCCTTTAGGCCCAGTTTGGAGTCCTACTGGAAAACCTGCTGCTGCTCCACCAACAACTCGCACACCAGGAGCCCCAGCCCCTCCACCTCCTCCACCAGCTTCGCTCTTCAGTTCAGAATCTTCTCAGGCTTCATCATCACGTCCAAAAGAAGGAATGGCTGCTGTTTTCCAAGAAATTAGTTCAGGGAAGCCTGTGACTGCAGGTTTGTCTTTTTACCCCCTCTTTTGTTACTTTTTTTGTTTTCTATGGGTATTTCAGAAATTGTGATTTGGATTCCCAACGTGACAGGTCTAAGAAAGGTCACAGATGATATGAAGACCAAAAACCGTGAAGATAGAACTGGCGTTGTTGGTACAAGTGAAAAAGGCCGTACAGATACGTCTACTTTTTCTAAATCTGGACCACCAAAGTTGGAGCTTCAAATGGGTCGTAAGTGAGTGTGCTGATCTTCAGTATGTTAATTTGCTTTACATAAGGAATTGATGCCAGTACTTGATTTCTCTATTTTCACCAATTTTGTATCTCCTGGTAGGTGGGTTGTTGAGAATCAAATTGGAAAAAAACAAATGGTTATTGATGACTGTGATGCAAAACAATCGGTATATGTTTATGGATGCAAAGATTCTGTCTTGCAAATTCAAGGTAGTTTATGACTGTTACAGGCTTGTGAATTTTGCTTTATTTACATGTTTAAGAAAGCCACGAGGGAAATTATTTTTACTTGGGCAATATGCAGGCAAAGTCAACAATATAACAGTTGATAAGTGCACTAAGATGGGAGTTGTATTTACGGTTAGTAAGATATATGGGAAAGAAAGAACAACTTTTTTGTATAATGGAGGCAGCGTATATCAAGTTATATTGATTAGTTTATTACATTTGTTTGAAAATGCAGGATGTTGTGGCTGCTTGTGAGATTGTAAATTGCAATGGAGTTGAGGTGCAATGCCAGGTATTTTTATTTCCCCATAAGCATTTAAGAGTGATATGACGTCAAATTGAACAGACGATGATGTTATTGTCCCAGACTTCATGCCAATAAGGCATGGAAAATAGAATTTGATTGAGAATGTTATCAATACCTTGCATATGAACTTGTAACATAATCTGAGTTTTTTTTACCTACTTTGTGGTTATCATAGGGTTCGGCTCCGACAATTTCAGTGGATAATACGGCAGGCTGCCAATTATATCTAAGTAAAGAATCCCTTGGGGCATCTATAACAACAGCTAAGTCAAGTGAGATCAATGTATTGGTACCTGGCGCTGAGCCTGATGGAGATTGGGTATGTTTCCTTGTTTCCTTTCTCTATTGTGAGTGTGGATGTTGTGACTGAAATTTATGCTTATTCTCCTCCTTTTTAATTCTTTCTGTGTACTTTTTTAGAGGGAGGTGCTTTTCTGATCTATCAGTTGAATACCTGACTGAAAACATAATCTTATTCACTTATCGTTTCCTTTTCTGACTGGAAGTTTGGTAGAGCTGGTTGTTAGGGTATATGTGATATTTGGTTTGTAAAGTGGAATGCTTGTTGGTTTGTTGGATAGCTGAGGATTGGCATTGGTCAGTATTTCCATAGTTTAATTACAGTTGACTGATGAAATTGAACATTAGGCATGCATTGCTCCATGCATGGTGAAACTGGTCCTAGCCAGAGGAGGTTTGAGTAACACTGGTGACTTGACTCTGTGAAAGCCATTATTAGTATTTTAGTTCTTCCCTTTTGAACCGGGTAAGGGGTGACTAGAGTGTTGATTAGGTATATGGTGTAGAGAGTCAGCATAGTCATCTTTGTAAGGGTGGCATTGGAGAAGCATTGCTCTTGGTACAAGTCTAAACAGTTGCTCTTGCATTAAAATTAGTAGTCTCTACCCCTCCTTCAAACTTGTCGGAGAATGCTTCCACAGTTTGATAAATTCTGGATTACTGTTCTGCATAGTTTAATAACCTGTACAATTTATGCTTGCTTTATTTGCCTAATTACTATAGCCTGCAAAAACATCATCGATAACAATAACTGTATCTGACGTATGTTACCATTTAATATGTCTGCCGGCCATTAATATCTTTTCCAATGAACTATCTGCATCAAAAGGAGAGTGCATCTATGCTAATTTAACTGTATCAATAGGGAAGTAAAATTTGAGTTACACTACACAACCACCCACTGTTCACTCAACCTCCGCACTCCAGCCTACGTGGCTTTTTTTTTTTTTTTTTTTATAATTAAAACGCGAGTTTTGATCAGAACATTTCAATTTCTCCCCCCCTCCCCCGGTTCGTCTTCACTTTCTTCAGAACTCTTCCCCGCGTTCTCTCCTCCACGCCCCCAGCTCGTGTCCTTTGCCGGCCTGACCCTCTCCCCGCCCCGGCATCACTAGGGAACTGGGTGGGTTCATCACTCCGTCACGGTGGAACAAAAGTTCCCCTCTGGGTGCACCATTTCTGTACGGGTTCTCCAGCCTCACGGTTTCGGCACGGTTTTAGTCCTCCAGCCTCACGGTTTCGGCACGATTTCAGTCCCCGCCCCGGCATCACTACTAAATTTATGCCATTCTCGGATGAGAATATATCCAAACTCAGCAACCATTAAAAGAGAAAACATAGATCTAACAAACACAAAACTAAGGAAGGAAAGAGACATTTTGGAAGGTAGAGATTAAAAAGAAAAAGAAAAATAAAGTGCCTTCGGGGATGGCGAGAAGAGGCTGAAGGAAGTGAGTCAGATGGGTGGGTCTTGGAATCCATCGAGGATGATTTCTTCTAGGGTTCGGAATTGGAGGGGGTGAGAGAAATGGGTCTTCATTCAAGGGAGAGAGACCTGAAGGGCGATGGGTGAGAGAGAAGAGTCTCACAGTAATGGTAGAGGGTAGCTGCATTTAGGGGAGATGAAGAAGAGGGAGAAGAGTCTGAGGTGAGGGCGTCGGATTGAGGGGTGATGGAGAAGAGAGAGCGCGTAGGGAGCAGAGTAAAGGGCAACCCGGTTTATTTTGATAATAAACCGTGACGTGGAAGGAGTGTGGCATGCATTAGGCAAACCGGAGGCTGAGTAGCTTTTTTCGTAAAATTTTGTTTTCCTCGAGTTTACTTTGAATATCTTACCCTGTGTTCTGTTGCAGGGGGAGCATGCGTTGCCGCAGCAGTTTGTTCACGTGTTTAAAGACGGCCGCTTTGAAACTACTCCAGTCTCTCACTCAGGAGGTTGATTGGAACTATTTTTAATTGCCAAGTCGGGATCCTATATCTTATGTTATTCCTTGGGTGGATTTGTGGCTTCTATTTCTTGTTTCGTTGATTCAATTGCAGTTGGTATACAGTTGTTATACATTGGCGTTATGTTTGCTACGCTGTTGTTCGTTCATTCGGCTGGCTTATCATACCGTTAGAAATGTCTGCAATAATCTTTTGCAAGGTTTATTTATAAATGAATGTCTTCTGCTGAGGTTTCTGAACCCTGCCTTTTTCCTGTAAGGAGAACTTACTGTAACGTTTTACTTTGTCAGCATTTCTTAATTATTTATATTCGATTACTCTAACTATATTGTCCTGTAATTTAAAGAACAGTTAAAACCTTGGGGATGCAAAGATGTTGGTTGTGTTAAATGGATACAGAAAATTAGTAGCTTTACATTAGTGTAATCAGATGTCTAAGCACTAGTCCGAACTCTCTATGGTCGCATTTTCCATCTTTAGGTTGTGTCCTGGTGTCGCAAGGATTGCCTTTGATTGGAAGTGGCAACCTTTCTCTAGGATCTCTATCCTTGGTTTTTATGTTCATGAATTATGTAAAGCATGGTAGATGCAAAATTGAAAAAAAGAAAAAGAAAAACAAGACACATAGAAGTGACCTCTTATCTACTTTAGTTTCTGAGAGAAAACCCACTGTGATAAGAATTAAAATAATTATAAAAATCACAAAGAAATCTGAAAAGTGCAAACAGCTGAAAATCTTTACAATAAATTAATATGATTTTATATAATATATTAGATATAATTTATAATAAAAGTAATATTATAATTTGATATATCGTATTAAATTATATTAATTTATTTTTATAAAAAAATTTTGTAATTAAAGTATTTTTAGAAAAAATTATATAGTTATGTCGTTGTTATACCAAATATTTGATAGGTGGCCATGTGGGATAAGTCTCTTTCAATACAGCTAAAAATAGAAAATTTGGATATGAAAAACAAAAACCAAAAATTTGTAGATTCACCTATTTAAGTTATATATATATATATATATATATATTTGTTTTTTCGTCGTTTCTAGGTGAGCATATTTATTGCAAAGAGTAATGTGAAATCTCCGTATACCACATTTTTAAAATTATTAATTTTTTTTTTAATTTATTCTTCTTAAACTAATTGAATTATTCTATTCATTATTTATATATTAAATATTTAATAAAATTAAAAAAAAATATTTTGTGTACAAATTGTATAAATAGTAAGAGGTTATTCAGATTTTTTCTTATTGCAAAATCCTTATCCCTTCTTTTTTTCTCTTCCATTTCTACTTTCCACCGTGTAAACGTTTACTTTAAAGTCAATGGCCAATTTTATTTTTTATAAAAGAAATTTGCTTATCATTTCCTACGCATTACAAATATGTAATCTATTATTATTATTTTTATTCAAATATACATATTAATATATAAATATAAATATTTAAATAAAAAATAAAAATAATAAATCATTGATATGAGATTAAGACTTGGGAATAATAATAAACTCTCTCTTTTTAAAATTAAGGTTGGTTTGAATACGAGGGGATAATTTTAAATTTAAATAAAATAAAATATTATTATAATATTATGTTTTAATAACAATATTATTATTATTTTAAGATTTAAAAAAAGGTTAATTAAGATTTTAAAAAAATAAATTATTTATTATATTTTATATAATAATTTAAAATTTTTTTAATAATAAAATAAAATAAAATGTTTTTTTAATCCTAATGGTACCTAATTAATCAGTCTTTCTATCTTTTGGCAGGCGTAGCAACGTAGCCGAAGGGTCGCGGGCCCGCGGCTTAGAATTTAGAAGTCTCGTTCCCACGTGTAGTTTTTGTTTTTATTCCTCCTTTTCTGAAAAAGCTGAAGAGAGAGATTAAAGGCTGCGTTTAGTTGGTGAGTTGAATTTAAATTTATGAAAAATTAAAAAAAAATTATAAGTTATATATATATAAATTTATTGAATTGAAAAAAATTATAAATTTTAAATATACAGATGTTTTAAGTTGAAATGATTTTAATAATTTAAAAATTAAATATTTAAATATTAAATTTAATTTAATTTAAAATTAAATTAAACTGAATTCACGTTAATTAAATTTTGCAACCCAACGGCACCTAAACTTTAAAGATCAATATATTTTTTGAATAGATATTTGCTAAATTATAGAATTGCTGTCGGCCCATGTTTATTACTACGAAACTTCTCCAACCAGACGACTTGACTTTTCTGTTCCAAGTCATCGTCTTCCAAAGGTCTAGACTAATAAAAATTTTATATATAATTATTTTTTATATATAGTCTGTAGGCCAGGACTTTTTGTTCCATGTGGTGCCTAGTTAACAGTACTCATGTGCCATTTATTTATTGAGAGTTTCCAGAATCAGAGTCTAAAGTCTTCATCCCTTGTCGATTATGGCGTTTCTTCCACTCCTTCCTAACGCAAGTAACTTTTCCTCTTTTTCTTTCGGAACAAGTAACATTTACAGGATAAACAGATTAGGTTCCCTTCTAAGAAATTTACAAAAGAATTTACAGTTTTGTGTCAGATTTTGGTGACGACCCATGATGCTGATGCTTTTGGCAAAGAGAGGTGAGGTTGTGAGCACATCTTTGATAACAGATGCAACCTAACACTCTCAAGAGCTCCCTTCTCTTTGGTTTCTCTTCACAATTAAACTCTTATAATTTAAAATTTTATTGCATATAAATAAATAAAGTCGTATATTAATTTATATATAAATACTGATTTTTTTATATTTAAAATTTAAATTAACATTATTTTTAATAAAATCTATTTTTTATCAATCACATTAGATTGATAATATATTAGTATATAATTATGCTTACAACTAGATTTTTTTATTTATATGTCATTATTTTTAAGCCTGTATATTTTCACAAAATATCTCACTTCATCTCATCTCATCTTATTTAATTATTATAATTATTTTAAATTATTATATAAAATAAAATAAATAATTTAATTTTTTTAAATTCTAATATAAAAATAATATTATAACAATATATTTAAAGTTTGAAATTTAATTTCAACTATCTCCAAAACAAACGAGGCCTTACTCTCCAAAAATTGATAGAACTTTACCAACCATTGCCCTTTATTGTGCACGGACACGGAGAGATTGGCAGAGACAGATCCTTGTTTTCCAGTTCTGTCCCTGAAGAATTTACAACCGGAAAAGAAAGTGAAAACACCCCGTGCCCACGCCACGAGTAGTCCCCTCCAGCTAAGGTACGTGAAGAATTTGAAAGTTTTTTCGATCCCCAGGCCCCTTTCTTTTGCACACGCACCCCCTCTCTCTCTCTCTCTCTGCCGTTATATATAATTCCCCATTACATGTTTCCTTTCCTTGCTTATCAGTTTACGCTTTCTCTTCACTTCTCTATCTCTGTATCTGTGATTATAATATCTTTTCAGACACTGCTACAAAACTGAGTGCCTGTTTGCCGCCGCCATGACAGCCCTTTTCCTCTCTTTCTCTCTCTCCCTCTTTCTCTCCGCTTTCATCCTGGCAGGTTCGTTATCTTCTTGTTCTTGTTGTTCTTTCTCACACTCGCGCACACAGTTAAGTTTGCTGCATTTTCTTTTTGGGTTTCTTGAATTCCGTACTCTGGTATTTTCAAATATCTATGGGAACTCGAGAATTTTAATTTCAGTAAGAATAACTTTAGGGGTATCTGTATCAGAATGATTACTGGAAACTGGAAACTGAAAACGTCTTTTGATTCACGTATCTTTCTGAGTTACAGATTCCCAATCATTCATCGGCATCAACTACGGCCAAGTTGCCGACAACCTTCCACCACCGGAGGCCACCGCGAGTCTGCTCAAGTCCACTTCCATCGGAAAAGTCAGGCTCTATGGCGCGGACCCCTCCATCATCAAGGCCCTCGCCAACACCGGAATCGGCATCGTCATCGGCACCGCCAACGGCGACATCCCGGCGCTGGCGTCCGATCCCAACTCGGCGATCCAGTGGGTGAACTCGAACGTCCTGCCCTACTACCCGGCGAGCAACATCATCCTCATCACCGTCGGCAACGAGGTCATAACCTCCATGGACCAGGGCTTGATTTCTCAGCTCCTTCCCGCCATGAAGAATATCCAAAACGCTCTCAACTCGGTCTCGCTGGGTGGGAAGGTGAAGGTCTCGTCAGTTCATTCCATGGCCGTGTTATCTCAATCGGACCCGCCCTCGTCCGGATCATTCAGTCCCGGTTTCCAGGACGCGCTCAAGGGCCTGTTGGAGTTCCAGAGGGATAATGGCTCCCCCTTTGCCATCAATCCTTACCCCTTCTTCGCCTACCAGAGCGATTCCAGGCCTGAAACGCTCGCATTTTGCCTGTTCCAGCCCAACGCGGGGCGAGTCGACTCAGGAAATGGGATAAAGTACATGAACATGTTCGATGCCCAGGTGAGTTTTCACTGTTCTGGTCCCAGCCTTTTTTTTGGCAGTTAGCTCTATGTATCTGACTGCATTTTTTTAAAATATTAAAAAAAGTTACCGCAAATGAAATTTTGTTTTGTATTTTTTTTTTAAAAGTGAGTTTTTACAATTTTTCATAATATGCTTCACTTTCTTATAAACTGCTGTCGAAATTTGTACATTTAAGATTTATATATGTATATATATTATTTTTTACTTGATTAACGTTACTCTATTCTCTTATTTATTTTTGTTTAGTAGTATGTCCATCTCTGCTAGTTAAAGAGACTAGTTAACGTTAGATGTTAACGACATATTTGATCTCATCATTTTGATTCAAATATATATTTTTTTTTATATAAGTTTAAAAAAAATGATTTGTGTGGATTTCAAAGTTGACAATATTGTCTGTAAATTATAAATAGTAGAAATTTTTAAAATACTAAAATTGTAAGAAAATATGATAACATATGCTTCAATTCTCTAAATTCTCTAAACGAAAAATTTAATTCCAAATCCCCCCCCCAAAAAACCCACCCTTTATAAAAAATAAAAATTAAAAAAATTAAAAAAATAGAGAGCTGAGAGGTTGAGTGGGCACCCTGATGTAAATGCTAACAGGCTTTGACGTTACGATAATGGGAAATTAAAGTCTTTCCCATATTCCAATAATAATTAGTTGCTGAAGAATGGATGATTGAGATCATAAAACCCGATGGCTCTCAGAGTAGTCATTAAATAGTGTCGTCCTCAGAGTAGTCCAGCGCAATAATGGCAGCGTCCCAACTCCCAACTCTTTGTGCAGTTGCTGTGTCACTCTGATGATAACATGACATTTGAGGGGCTCTTGAGACCACTCATATGGCTTGTAAACTCTAGATGTTTCTGTTGGAATTCTGGTTATTTCTTTTCTCATTCTCACACTACTGTCTAAACTTTCCATATGAATGTGAAGTGTGAATAATTGTAGAACCTCTAATTTACCGACTTCAGATACATCTATTATTGGTGAATCATGTTACTGTCTAGAATCTCTATTTTTGCCTGGTTGTGCATCAAAGTCCCTAATTACTCCTTGAAAGCATATTGATTTATATGTCAATAATTTTGACATTGTGCAGGTAGATGCTGTGCGGTCTGCTTTGAATGCAATGGGATTCAAGGACATTGAGATTTTGATTGCTGAGACGGGTTGGCCATACAGTGGGGACAGCAATGAAGTCGGACCCAGTGTTGATAATGCAAGGGCCTACAATGGGAACTTGATTGCACACCTTAGATCGATGACTGGGACTCCTTTAATGCCTGGAAAATCTGTGGATACATATATCTTTGCACTCTATGATGAGAATTTAAAACCAGGACCAGGCTCTGAACGTGCATTTGGACTTTTCAAGCCTGATCTTACCATGACCTATGATGTTGGTCTTTCAAAGAGTAGCCAGGTGAGACCATTAATCATATCAGTTTCTGAAGGCGTGGTGAGTTTGTTTATGTTAAATTTATACGAAGAAGAAACTTGTATTTTGCAATTGAGTGGCATGTTAGTCAGCATTGTATTTCTCATAACATTTGCTTTGATTTTTTTGTCTGTCCTGATTATCAGACTCCATCAGCAACCCCAGCGATTCCATTGCCTAAGCCGACAGTACCGGGCTGGTGCCTTTCTAAGGCTGGGGTTTCTGATGCACAACTGCCGGCAAATATGTTAATCAGCATTATATTTCTCATAACATTGCTTTGATTTTTGTCTGTCCTGATTATCAGACTCCATCAGCAAACCCAGCGAATCCATCGCCTAAGCCGACAAAATCGGGCTGGTGCCTTCCTAAGGCTGGTGTTTCTGATGCACAACTGCAGGCAAATCTTGACTATGCCTGTGGCCATGGTATTGATTGTAGCTCCATCCAACCGGGAGGCGCCTGCTTTGAACCAAACACTGTATCAGCACATGCTGCATATGCCATGAATCTCTATTACCAAACTGTTGGAAAGAATCCAATTAACTGCGACTTTTCACAAACGGCAACTGTCACATCCAAAAATCCTAGTAAGATTGCTTCTTTTCAGTTGCCTTTATCCCCTTTTACCCCCCGAATGAAACACATTGTAAAAACTGCATAATATATTGTGGGGATGGACGTAAATGAATAATAATCACAGGAAACACAAATTAGCCAATTTTCTATCATCTTGATATATAGACTTTTACAACAAAGAGTGTAGTTATTTTAGATTTTTCTGTTTATATGATTAGAAGTTGGAGATTAGTGCTTTGTTTTGTCATTTGAATATTTGATACTCTTTCTGAATTGTCTTTTCTTCTTCGTTTATTATTTATTAGGTAATTAAAATCTGTTCTTCTTAATTCTCTGACTGTAGGTTACAATGCTTGCATTTATCCTGGTGGGAGTACCTGAAAGGAAGCCTAATCTCATTAGATATTTATAAGAACAGAAATTATTTTTGTTGGTCCAATAATATTCGGGTGTGACTTTTCCTACTTCTATCTTGTAATTTGCAAAGGGTACTTGTAACTTCGAACTCCTCCTACTTTGATGTATTCGAGACTGTAGTTCTCTGTGTCTGTGGGACGCAAGGTTTGATCTTTTTTGATCTGATGGAGTAGTGAACCTCATAAAGTCAGTGGGGGCAATAATTCCTGCCATCAGCACTGTGAATGTTCCTAAACCTTCAATAATTTTGCATGTCCATATTCGCCGTGTTTCAACTTTCAAATACTTCAATAATTTCAAACGGCCATATTCGAGGGACATACGACAAGATGCAACCCGCATTTACTGTTTTTTTATTTTTTCGGTATTCTTTAGGCTAGAGCAAAGAAAAGATGAAGAGGAGACTTGCATCTGTTCTTATCTTTTTCTTTTCATGGTCGATTCATCTGACTGTGACTTGACTGTAAAACCCACATGGTCTGTTCAGACGATGTTCATTTGCGAGATCAGGAATCTCTCTCTCTCTCTCTCTCTCTCTCTCTCAACGTCACAAAACAATTTCGATAGGGTGCAAAAACGTTTAAAAATGGTTCAGTACGGTTTAATAATCCCTTCAGGCTTCAATTAACTGCCATTTATGAAAATAGAAAAGATTAGGTAAATGCGTCTTGTTTCATCGATGTCTCCCTAGTCAGCCAATCAGTTTCTTACCGTTGCTAGTTCAATGTCAAGGTTTGTGGAGTCAGATGGAAATTTTTTATTTTGGATAAAAGTTTAAAATATTATTTTTTAATATTATTATTATTTTAAAATTTGAAAAAGTTAAATTAAAATTTAAAAAAATTAAATTGTTTATTATGTTTTATATAGAAATTTAAAAAAATTATAGTGATGAGATGAGATTAAAATTTTGAATATTGCTACATCTATAGAGAAATTACACAAAAATAATTTTATAAATTAATATAACTTCATCTAATCTGTTAGATTTGTTTTATAATAAAATAACTATATAATCTGACGAATCACATTAAGTCACGTCTATTTGTAAGATTATTTTTATATAATCTTTTTGTGACTAGAATATTTCTCTAAAATTTTATATTTCATCCCATATCTCAAACTTGCCCTTTTAAGTGTTTGGGACACATTGAATGTCTAAGGGTTATATATTTTTTTTAGAAATAATATGACGAACTCTTTTTTGATAAAAAAGAAAAAAAAAAGATAAATATAAAATTTATATAAAAAAATAGACTTATTTAAAAAAAAAAAAGCACATGAGAATTACACACCCTATAACTTTATTTGACATTACCTATACTTTAATATAAATTTGAGGACGGAGAGAGATAAATAGATAAATATATACACTGTTGTAAAATAACATTGTAAAATTGTATGACCACCTTGAGCTAGCCGTCAAATGCACAGTGCATAGTGCCAGCATAGTACTGCATAGTAACTGGCATAGTAAATGGCCGACATCGCACAGTGTGCATAGTGCCAGCATAGTACTGCATAGTAACTGGCATAGTAAATGGCCGACATCGCACAGTGCGCATAGTGCCAGCATAGTACTGCATAGTAACTGGCATAGTAAATGGCCGACATCGCACAGTGCATAGTACCAGCATAGTACTGCATAGTAAATATGCACAGTACCAGCATAGTACTGCATAGTAACTTGCATAGTTCCCTTTGTACGCCTATATATATCGTTGAATTCTTTAAGAAATTCATAAGTTTCATAACTTCTCTGAGTTCTATCTCTCTCTCTCTCTCTCCTTTCGATAGTTTAATAACACGTTATCAGCACGAGAGTTCTGACGATCTTGAAGCTAATAGTCCTCTACTTCAAGTAAGTCTTTCAATATATTTTTTTATAGTTTTCAAAATGAATATGAAATATTAAACATACTTATGTTCTTGATTTATATATGTAGAAAATGTCAAATCTTACAAAATTGGAATTCGTTGTTCTTGACATTTCTGGGAAAAATTATTTATCTTGGATCCTTGATGCTGAGATCCATCTGGATGCAATGAACCTGGGAGATACAATTAAAGAAGGAAATCAAGGGTCCCTGCAGGACCGTGCTAAGGCAATGATTTTCCTTCGGCACCATCTTCATGAAGAATTAAAAACTGAGTATCTAACGGTGAAAAATCCACTTATTTTGTGGAATGATTTAAGGGAGAGATATGAACACCAGAAAACTGTAATCCTCCCAAAAGCTCGTCATGATTGGATGCACCTGAGGTTGCAAGACTTCAAGAGTGTTAGTGAGTATAACTCTGCACTCTTTAAAATTAGCTCGCTATTGAAATTATGTGGTGAAAAAGTCACTGATGATGACTTGTTAGAGAAGACATATACTACTTTTCATGCCTCGAATGTGCTCCTGCAGCAGCAGTATCGAGAGCGAAAGTTCAAGAAATATTCTGAACTTATATCTTGTCTTCTATTAGCTGAGCAGAATAATGAGCTTTTATTAAGAAATCACCAGTCACGTCCTACTGGTTCTATATCATTCCCTGAAGTGAATGGTACTAGATTTACATCATTCCCAGAAGCGAATGGTGCATCTTTTCAAAGAAAAAGAGGGCGTGGACGTGGTAAGAAAAACTATAGAAGTGGAGGTCCTAGAAGTGACCACACTAAAAGGGAAAATAATAGATATACACCGTACCACCAGAAGTGGTTCAACTCAGACAAGGGCAAAGGTCCTCAAAATAAATTTGTAAAGAAATATGAAGATGAATGTCATAGATGTGGTATGACTGGACATTGGTCTCGTACCTGTCGTACAGCTAAACACTTGGTTGACTTATACCAATCTTCCATAAAAGAAAAAACAAAGAAATTTGAAACAAATTTTGCTGAACCATCATATGCTTTAAATTCTATAGATGGAGAAGATATTACAAGTCTTGATGTTTCTGATTTCTTTGAGGATTCTAGTGGTAGAGTTGATCATGGAAGTGTTCCTTTTTAATTAATGTATTTCCTTTATATTATTGTAAAATATTTTTATTCTGTAATGTTTTTTTTAGTAATGAAAGTTTTATATATTTTGTAGAATCATGAGTCTTATTGATGAACTTTCTATCTCCGAGATGAATAATAAAGATGTATGTCTGGCTGACAGTGCTACAACTCATACAATTCTTAAGGATAAAAAATATTTTCAAAATCTAACATTGAGTAAAGCCTATGTTCATACCATCTCCGATTCATCGAATCTAATTGAAGGCTCCGGAAGAGCTTATATTGTGTTGCCTAATGGCACCAAATTTTGCATTGATGATGCTCTATTTTCTTCACAATCCAGAAGAAATTTATTAAGTTTTAAAGATATACGTCGTAATGGTTGTCATATTGAAACCATTAACGAAGACGATAAAGAGCATCTTCTCATTACTAAAATAATTTCGAGCCAGAAGCTCGTATTAGAAAAACTGCCTGCCCTCTCATCTGGATTGTATTATACAAAAATGAGAACAATTGAATCACATGTTGTAATGCACCAGAAGTGCATTGATCCTAAAATATTTATGACTTGGCATGATCGCCTTGGACATCCGGGATCAATAATGATGAGACGAATAATTGATAATTCGTATGGGCATCCCCTAAAGAATCAGAAGATTATCTTACCCAATGAATATCCATGCTCTGCATGTTCTCAAGGTAAATTGATTATCAAACCATCTATCTCAAAGGTTGGTTTTGAATCTCCATCGTTTTTACAAAGGATTCATGGAGATATATGTGGGCCTATTCAACCATCAAGTGGACCGTTCAGATATTTTATGGTTTTAATTGATGCATCAAGTCGATGGTCACATGTTTCTTTACTTTCCACTAGAAATGCTGCATTTGCTAAACTTCTTGCACAAATAATTAAGCTACGAGCACAATTCCCTGATTATCCAATTAAAACTATTCGATTGGATAATGCAGGAGAATTTACATCTCAAGCTTTTGATAATTATTGCATGTCAATAGGAATAGATGTTGAACATCCAGTTGCCCACACACATACTCAAAATGGTTTAGCTGAATCATTGATTAAAAGGCTTCAGCTAATCGCTAGACCTTTACTCATGAAATCAAATCTTCCTATTTCTGCTTGGGGACATGCTATAATTCATGCAGCATCATTAATTCGAGTTAGACCATCAGCATATCACAAATATTCACCATTACAGCTTGCATTTGGTCAGCAACCAAATATCTCTCATCTTCGTACTTTTGGATGTACTGTATATGTTCCAATTGCACCTCCACAACGTACAAAGATGGGCCCTCAACGTAGACTTGGGATATATGTTGGGTTTGATTCTCCATCTATTATCAGATACCTTGAGCCTCTTACAGGGGATATGTTTAAGGCACGTTTTGAGGATTGTCATTTTGACAAATCCATTTTTCCAACAATGGGTAATGAGAAGTCGGTGCCTGAAGCACGACAAACATTGTGTAAAGAGAAGTCGGTGCCTGAAGCACGACAAGAAATTACTTGGGAAAATAAAGCTCTTTCCCAATTTGATCCTCGTACAAAAGAATGTAATCTAGAGGTTCAAAAGATTATTCATTTGCAAAGTGTTGCAAACCAATTACCGGATGCATTTACTGACACTAAAGGTGTGGTAAAATCATATATTCCTGCTGTTAATGTTCCAGCAAGGATTGCAGTCCCTGAAGGACAAGTTGCCAAAATAGCAATAGGCGAGTCTAAGATACGCCTGAAGCGTGGACGGCCTATTGGTGCTAAGGACAAAATTCCTCGAAAGAAGAAAATACAAAATGAATTTGGTACTCCTGAAGAATCCATACCAACACAGGCCATAAGAGTAATTGATGCTCATGAAGAGAGTAAATCTCCTGAGAAAGAACCTCCTGAAGAGGTATTTCATGAAATGTCTTCCCTTGAAGAGGGACAGGTACCTGAAAATAACGAGATCTCGATACATTTCATGAATACAGGAGAAATTTTGAATAGAAATAAAACTGTTGTCGACAACATATTCTCATATAAAATGGCTCTTGACATTACCAGAAGTAATGAAGAAATTGAGCCAAGAACTGTCGAAGAATGTCGACATAGAGATGACTGGCCAAAATGGAAATCAGCTATTGAAGCTGAATTAAACTCGCTAGCAAAGCGAGAGGTCTTTGGACCAATTATACAAACACCAAAGGGTGTAATACCCGTTGGATATAAATGGGTATTTATACGTAAACGTAATGAAAGTAATGAAATTGTGCGATATAAAGCACGACTTGTTGCACAAGGTTTCCTGCAGAAACCGGGGATTGATTATGAGGAAACATACTCTCCTGTTATGGATGCAATCACATTCAGATATTTGATTAGTTTGGCAGTTATAAAAAGATTGGATATGCAGTTGATGGATGTGGTCACCGCATATTTATATGGATCATTAGATCATGACATATATATGAAAATCCCTGAAGGATATAAAATGCCTGAAGCTTCTAATCTGAGTACATCCAGAAGTATGTATTCTATTAAGCTTCAAAGATCTTTATATGGGTTAAAACAATCCGGACGCATGTGGTATAAACGCCTTAGCGAATATCTATTGAAAGAAGGATTTGAGAATAATCCAATATGCCCATGTGTTTTTATTAAGAAATCAGACTCCGGATTTGTTATTATTGCGGTTTATGTTGATGATCTAAATCTTGTTGGAACTCCTGAAGAGATCAGAAGAACTGCTACATATTTAAAGAATGAATTTGAAATGAAAGATCTTGGCAAAACGAAATTTTGTCTCGGCCTGCAGCTCGAGCATTTGCCAAATGGAATTCTCATTCATCAATCAAATTATACAGAGAAAGTCTTGAAACACTTTTACATGGACAAAGCTCATCCCCTGAGTACTCCAATGGTTGTTCGATCACTTGATGTGCAGAAGGATCCATTTCGTCCTTGTGAAGACAATGAAGAAATTCTTGGTTCTGAAATACCTTATCTCAGTGCAATTGGAGCCCTGATGTATCTTGCAAATTGCACTCGGCCTGATATTGCATTTTCAGTTAATTTACTTGCAAGATATAGTTCCGCACCAACTCGAAGACATTGGAATGGCATTAAACATATCCTTCGATACCTTCGAGGTACGGTTGATATGGGATTATTTTATCAATATGGTTCAAGTCCACAATTAGTTGGATATGCAGATGCAGGTTATCTTTCAGATCCACACAGAGGTAGATCTCAGACTGGATATGTATTTACTTATGGAAATTCTGCTATATCATGGAGATCTGTCAAACAAACACTATCTGCTACATCTTCAAATCACTCAGAGATTATTGCAATTCATGAAACAAGTCGAGCATGCATTTGGCTAAGATCAATGATCCAACATATTCAAGAAAAGTGTGGTCTTCCAGTGATTAATGATAGTCCAACAACTTTATACGAAGATAATGCTGCTTGTATTGCTCAAATTAGAGGAGGATATATCAAAGGTGATAGAACCAAACATATTTCACCTAAATTCTTTTATACTCATGAACTTCAAGAAAAAGGTGAAATTAAAGTCAAGCAGATACGATCAAGTGATAATCTGGCAGATTTATTCACAAAAGCATTACCAACTGCAACATTTAAGAAGATTGTGCAGAACATTGGAATGCGGAGACTTGAAGACCTTTTATCATGCACTTTTCAGGGGGAGTAACGTCTTGAAGACTTATGCTGATTGTACTCTTTTTCCTTCGCTAAGGTTTTATCCCACTGGGTTTTCCTTCGCAAGGTTTTAATGAGGCAATCTTAAAGCATTTTACGGTACACATGAATATTGTACTCTTTTTCCTTCGCCATTGGTTTTTTCCCACAGGGTTTTTCCTTGGCAAGGTTTTAACGAGGCATATTCATTATAAGTGGTCATCCAAAGGGGGAGTGTTGTAAAATAACATTGTAAAATTGTATGACCACCTTGAGCTAGCCGTCAAATGCACAGTGCATAGTGCCAGCATAGTACTGCATAGTAACTGGCATAGTAAATGGCCGACATCGCACAGTGTGCATAGTGCCAGCATAGTACTGCATAGTAACTGGCATAGTAAATGGCCGACATCGCACAGTGCGCATAGTGCCAGCATAGTACTGCATAGTAACTGGCATAGTAAATGGCCGACATCGCACAGTGCATAGTACCAGCATAGTACTGCATAGTAAATATGCACAGTACCAGCATAGTACTGCATAGTAACTTGCATAGTTCCCTTTGTACGCCTATATATATCGTTGAATTCTTTAAGAAATTCATAAGTTTCATAACTTCTCTGAGTTCTATCTCTCTCTCTCTCTCTCCTTTCGATAGTTTAATAACATACACGACATTTTATTATTTTGTAAATTTTTAAGACATCATGACCAAAAAAATTTTTTTTGATGTGATAGGCAAGTGACATTTTTAATATCTGATTGGGTGTATTCACTTTGAAAGCTAGATACCGAAAAAAATGGAGAAACAAGCATAAATCCGTTGTCGTCCAGCGGTTAGGATATCTGGCTTTCACCCAGGAGACCCGGGTTCGATTCCCGGCAACGGAATTTTGCCATTTTCATCTGTTTTCTTTGGCTGGCTAGCTGCTTAAGAACAACATTGTAGCAAAAACCCGAACCTCCAATCTTTTTTTAAAACGTATTTGGGGAGTGAGTAGATTTTGGAATCAAAATATGATATAATCTCTGGATGGGTCCTAAAGCCAACTCAACATTGCCAAACAATGTAACAATCCCCCCTTTGGTCTGCTTTTCCATGAATTTAAACTTCTTTTTCCTGAGAGAATCGTATTCTAAGGCTGTTGGCTGCTTCTCACTTTAATGGAGGGGGGAAATGAAGATGGACTCAGATTTTTCAGAAAATGATGCTCTTCCCACTCCTACATTTATAATAAATAATGGTAGTTTTTCTTGACTTCACCAACCACCCACTACACAACCTCTGCATAAATCCCATATCAATCTCATTTCATTTCATGCCATTTGTTTGATAAAATTGTTTGAATGATTTGAAAAGCAATATCCTTCTTCTATAATATAACGTATTATAAAAATAAATGATCCTATACTAAACAATAGGCTACACAAAACATTTTCACCGGCAACAGACAGCAACAGCAGAGAAGACAACAACAGCTTTACCTTCAGCACAAAGGTGGTAGGAAAATCTTACAAATGGGACAACGTGTCCACTAACCAAGTGCTCAACACATCAAAGTAGCGAGACACGTGGAACCCGGCAGACTTCAGTCCTCCACTTTCTCTGCTGACTGCCATCTGAGAAATGATCCTCGATCGGACCTTATCTGTTTCTTTTTCTCAGCTCCCTCCCTCCCTTTCTCTGTAGTCTGTAGAAATAATTATCGTCCGAGAAGTAACGACGCTTTTAAGTTTAATTCTTAGTTCTTAATCTTTGTTAGCACTTTCTCTGTGCTCGAATCAAAACCTTAAATCCGGCTCCTCCTACCAATCGAAGCCCTAACTGGCTCAGAAGTCAGAACCTCTCCTGGATTCAATTTTCTCATCATCCAAACGAACGCTACGCTAGGGCTTCAATCACTCAAATCGTCTAATGCCCCGTTTTCTGTTCAGAGCTACCTGTAACGAATAGCCTTTTTTATTATTATTATCAAATAATGTCCGTTGCCGAGCTCAAAGACCGCCACGTGGCTGCCACAGAGACGGCGAATGCTCTCAGGGAGCGCCTTAAGCAGAAACGGCTCTCTCTGCTCGACACCGATGGTATTTCGGATCTCGGATTTTCTTAAATATTTATTACTATTTTTGTTATTATTTTCTGTTTTGGGGTTCGGATTTTTGGTTTTCGGTGTTTCTCAGATCTGCCTGGTTTTGGTGGCGAATGTCGCAGTTGCGGGTTACGCGATATCGAAGAGTCGGACCTCGGTCAGCTTCGGACCCACCGATCTGGTTTGCTGTAGAACACTTCAGGGTCATACAGGCAAGGTATATTCATATACATATGCATATGCATATTGTTTTTGTATGCCTCTTTTGCTGAAAAATGGCGATTACATTTATACCGGAAGTAGTTTGAATTTTGATTTTATTTAGGAATTGAACTTCTTCATTATAAAATTTCGGAAGTGTTTTTTATGAGAATGAAAATAAGTGGTCAAAATGGTAAGCTGCTTTAAATATTGACAAGCACAAATTGAGATATTTCTACATGGATATGGGCTGCCCGGCAGAATCTAGACTCAAGGATGTAACAATATACGTGTTAATTTGCAAATTTTCAAGATCGTAACACATAAAACGTTTCAGAATCTATGTGTATTACACAATCAATATTGCCTGTTTAAGAGAACTACAAAAAATATAAACCAATGAATTCTCTCTCTCTCTCTCTCTCTCTCTCTCTCTCTCTCTCTCTCTCTCTCTCAGATTGCTATCATTGCAATGCCACTTCAAGAATATGCGTTCAAAAAATTTATTATCATAAAAAATTTGCAGGTGTATTCATTGGATTGGACTCCTGAGAAGAATCGAATTGTCAGTGCATCTAAAGATGGTCGGTTGATAGTGTGGAATGCTTTAACAAGCCAGAAGACTCATGCAATAAAGCTGCCTTGTGCATGGGTCATGACTTGTGCTTTCTCACCAACTGGTCAATCTGTTGCCTGTGGTGGTCTTGATAGTGTATGCTCTATCTTTAACCTTAATTCCCCCATGGACAAGGATGGGAATTTACCAATGTCAAAAATGCTTAGTGGGCATAAGGGATATGTTTCATCCTGTCAATATGTTCCAGATGAGGAAACTCGCCTAATCACTAGCTCGGGTGATCACACGTGCGTTTTGTGGGATATTACTACAGGCCTTAGAATTTCTGTTTTCGGAGGTGAATTTCAGTCTGGACACACTGCAGATGTACTAAGGTATAGGTGATTTTGAAACTGCAGGCGAACTAATTTGTGTTCCCTTCCTCTTCTTGAACAAGATAGCATTCTATAGGATTAGATATCTCATTTGAAAGTCGAGACGTCTTTATAAGTTGATTTCTTCATAAATTGAACTCAAGCTGATTTTGTTTCACGTCAAGGGAATTTACTATGTGAATTTTTTGATGTTGAATTTTGTATTTCACAATTTTTTGGGACTACAATTCAGTTCTTCTGAAGATAAATAACCCAAAGTTACAGAATCCTCATTGGAGGGCTGGGCTCATTTACTCTATGTATTGTTCCCAGAAGATTTTGATATCTACTTGGGGTGCATTTGAATGTAAGGATTTAAAACCAAGGGAGGATAGCTTTCTTTGATATGAATTCCAACAATACATGGAGGTTTAGATGCAAAAAGTGGGGTTAGTTTTATAAATCACTTGTTTTAGGACTTCAAACAACATTTACATCTAATCATTTCAAATTCACATTTTGGTAATGCTTTGTCAACGAATCTCATGAATACCAAAAACAGTAGTACTTTTCATGCATCATTCATGTCATTTGAACTTATAAATATAAAACCCAAATGCTTCCCTCTAAATGAGTCATTGGTGAATACTTGTATGTGTAGTTATATGGTGGGTCCTATGACCTCCATGTTAGCTGATGCTGCTGGAATTTTTTCCCCTTTTCTTTTTATTGATAGAATTGCAAGACTGCTCCGTATTTTTTATGTTATTGTTCAAGTCTTGCCAATGGTCTTTGGACCAAGTGTTTATCTCCTCCCCCGTTATACCAAAGGAGGAGAAGGTGCTGAGTTGGGTTACTTCCATTATGAGCGTGAGTGTTAAGTTGTGTTTGCTGACCAAAATATGCCACTGTTCAATTTTTTATTTTATTTTAACTTATATACTTTTAAGCATTCTCAGTGTCTCGATTAATGGATCAAACTCAAGAATGTTTGTATCTGGTTCCTGTGATGCAACTGCCTGTTTGTGGGATACTCGTGTTGCGAGCCGAGCGGTGCGAACATTTCATGGGCACGGGGGAGATGTTAATACTGTAAAATTCTTTCCAGATGGCAATAGATTTGGAACAGGCTCGGGTGATGGAACTTGCAGATTATTTGATATAAGAACAGGGCACCAACTCCAAGTATACCATCAGCAGAACAATGATAATGATGTCCCTCATGTGACCTCCATTGCATTCTCTATATCAGGAAGACTTCTCTTTGCCGGATATTCAAATGGCGATTGTTATGTTTGGGACACGTTATTGGCAACGGTATTTTACTATTTTTTTTTTTTGGCTGAACTGTTACTTTGTAGTTCAGTTTCAAATTAGAGAGCTCATGTTTTTACCTTAGGATAAAGGTAATAAAATAAAATAACATGCTTCATTGGTGCTTACGTGTGGGTCTATGAGAATGTGAAATCAAGTGGATCTGGCATGACATGTTAATATTTGAAATGGATCTAATCAGTCATTTTGTGGTAGGTGGTTTTGAACTTGGGATCACTCCAGAACTCACACGAGGCCCGGATAAGCTGTTTGGGTTTATCAGCTGATGGAAGTGCGTTATGTACAGGAAGCTGGGATGCAAACCTAAAGGTTAGTCTAGGTCTATGTCTAGACCTGGACCATGTTATTTTATTTACGCGAAATCATGTCCCAGAAATTCTCACTTTTTTCGTACACTTGTTTCCTATTTATTGTTGATCTCGTTGGCTCAGCACAGGGATTAAGCATAGTGTCAACCCTTGTTTTACATGTTGGACCTGTAAATTGTTACGTACAGTCACTTTTGTATACTATCTGTGTGCTCCACTGATGTGATTAGCTACATCAATTTTTTTTAATATACAACTAATTACATCAGAGTGTACAAAAGAATATGCAAAAATGATTGCAAATAGAATTTTTGTTAATTCAAATACCATATCTGATGAGTTTAACGAGTATTTGAAATATCTAGTGTTAACACATTGTTCAATACGTCATTTTCGAGAAATGTGTGTGTAGCTCTATGCTACTTGATGTTTTAGTTACTGTAAAAATAAAATAATGCATACTAACATATCTGTATAGTACTTCCATGTACCATAGATCGGTCATTCCAGTTTTGGGTGGCTGTTTTGTGAGACGGAGTACTTACATTTTAGTAAACTTAAAAGAGCAGTTCTATTTACTTTTATTCGTTTATCTTGAATTTTATTTAAAGTGGCAATAAATTTGAGGTTTATTTCCTTCTTCACTTACAGATATGGGCGTTTGGAGGGCATAGGACGGTAATCTGAACCATTGGAAGAGAGAAGGACCATGCTTCTCGCCTTCGCATAACACAGCATCCTTTGGTAAAAACTAAAATGCTCTTAAATTCCCTAGTTTGTTCTAATTTGGAAAACTGAGAATCTGAATATTAGATAAAGAAAAAATATTTCTATTGAGCTGGAGGGACTGGTTTTATCTGCATGCTGCGTAGGATTAATGTATGAAGAGAGTTGCTAGAGATACAAAGAGGTCCGATAAAGGGATTCCACATACTGATGTGGCACACTAGCAATGTACCACATCTCCTCTTTTATTATTATTATTATTATTATTATTTATTATTATTTTTTCTCCCCCTCTCTGTGCTCTCCCTTCCTCCCCTTCCCTCTGCTGGTCACCACATTGATCACCAGTGACCCACAGGCAGTTGGTTTATGACCGTAGTCATGACGGCCCCCTCCCATGGGGTTTGTGAACACTGTGAATGGAGCTCTCCCGTGTGTACCTCTCCTTGCACATGAGATGGACCACGTGACAAGGGAGGGGTGTCGGCGGCCACCTTGTGGTTCAGTGGCGTCGTCTATTTCCCCAGAGACGATCCTCGACCGCCTGGCCATGCTAGAGATGGTCCTCGACCGCTTCGCTATGGGATGATACATGGGCGCAACAGTGGCCATGAACTCCTCGGCCCAATCGCATTGAGGTGCAACAGGGGTGCCGATGACCATCATGTGGGTTGTCAGCATTTTTTGTTCCTGGAGCATTGCCCCTGAGCACCATGGTGCACGGCTAGCAATAGTGGCTTTCATGGCTCGCGTGGGAGATTGGGCGCGAGGGGGAGGGGGGGGGGAATGGGGGATGAGAGAAAGCAAGAGGAAAAAAAATTAGGAAAATTGGGAGGTGAGAGAAAGGAAGAGGAAAAAAAATTTAGGAAAAGGGAGTGTGTCACATCAATGTGTGGGATCCACAACGAGCATTCAACCAGCCCCTCATTCAAGCAATTATGGGTCGATCTCACCTCACCTGTATAGATCTCCTGCAACACCCACATTCGTATATATAGAATATAGAACCAGAAGAGCATTCAATCACTTCTAATTGATAACACGGCAGACTTGGATGAAGTATATTATATTTAACAAAAATTCTATGTCAAAATTCATCTAATGCACATGAGAGGATAATCCGACGTGTCTGACATGATACAGATGAAGAACCTGCAAGGGAATACCCCTGTAAGCTTAAAGCCAAAACCAAAATGTTTTCGCAGCTCCTCTACAAGTATATCTGTTTGAAGTAATCCACCTCGGTTCTCATTTCTTAAGAAAGAAACTCTGGAAGTGTCAAGTGATGTATTATTTTCAAATACTATTATTCTAGCCGCTTGCCACAATCTCGTGAATAGCATCACTGATAGTCTCATCCTCGGATCTGACAGCCAGTTTCATTGCTACTTCCTTTGGACCATCAATTCCAAAAGATATGCGCACAAGAACCCTTACATTGCCTATATATACTCCGGATAACAGACACGTGTGTGATCTTGAATTGCTTGGGACAACCTCTGTGCCCTGATCAACACCAAGAAATAAACGGAGGATATCAAATCAGTTTCTACACAGATCTAAGTCAACGACAAGCATGTTCATAAAGAAGCAAATCGCAAGTAATCAAGCGTCGGTAATACATGTTGAAATAAAGTAACGACTTAATCATGAACTTGCCGATAAGTTTCCAACATGACAGCACACTTATATTGCAAAAATTCAAAATGACAGCACACTTCACAAAGTGAAGACGTGAAAAGTTCACGAATGCCCTTTTGGGTAAAATAAAAGGTAAGAAAAGAAACTCATTCTTGAAGAAAAAGCACACCCCTCCCTCAATTCACAGCGAACGCAATAAAAGAAAAGTTGATTTGGGTAGGATTTCATGTTTCTCAGTGAAAAGCGGATGGGGAGGAGGATCTTTGAAGGCAGGACATGCAGGTGCATTGACATACTCTTATAAATTCCCACCTATGACAGATTATGCGAGTACAAAATCTGAACACATACCTCGCAAGGCTGCAGGCCAAGAAGGTTGATCACAGCACTTACAGCTTCAGCCAAGCTCTCCCTTGGGCCAAGGCCATATTCATCTACCCTCTCACAATCTTCGCCCATGTTTTCCCATGCATTTCTGAAATTCGAGACCCCCACTTTCAACATGTAATCAGCTGCCACAACCTCCAGGTCCTCTAGCTGGTATTCATCTTCAACGCCATCATCCTCTGCCTCACAGGTGGTTGTATCAACCTGGTAGAATCATAAGAAATGTAAGATGAAAACAAGTAGGATATTTTAAGGATCAAAATAAACTCTAGGTATCCCTTTTCTTTCAGACATGCCACCAACTTTGTGCTTTCACCCTTCTAAAGCTGCTATTTTAAGAACATATGTATGAAAAACAACCTCAGATAACAGGAGAACTTCTACCTCTTTAACAGTGAAATGTAACATGTTTGAAAATTTTCCCACAGCAGGGACTCCTCCTGGCTTCTCAAATGCCACAAAGATCTGTCCAGGTGTATCATAAGGGAGAGATTTGAGAGGCTTGGAAACAACTTGAGAGAATTCCTCCGCTTCTGAAGCATCCACGACAACAGTGACCTGGCAGGAAGCAGAAAGAATTATGAAGGGATTCCCAAGTACGATGGGTAACGTGAACTTCTGCTTTTAATAAGATGGCCATTACATGTTCTAGTAATTGCTCAGGAATTGTGTTGGTGCAGTTGTACTGAAACACCACATGCCCATCAAAAATATGCTTAACAACATTGACCGAGTATTCTGTTTCAGCTTCTGTAAGCTCCACAGGTGCTGAAGACTGGTAAGAACATAAAAAATGCAGCATTCCCAATCAGAAACTCTGGAAAACACATCATAAAGAATGGATTAAGAAATCCGGTCACAGTACCTTGAAAAGCTTCCCAAAGTCCGCAAACTCTGGAATAGAGGAAAGCAGCTTTTCATAAGCATCAATGGTGGATGCAGGGGCAGTCGGTGGAGCAGCCAGCCCAGTTGGCTTTTTGCTTGGGCCTTTCTTCTCAGCAAATGGCTGGGTCTTAATCTCCCTGGGCACAGAATTAATGTCAAAAGGTTCTTCTGAAGGCTCCTGTATCCATATCAACACATTAGGTGGTGATCTTATAAGCACAAAAGGCAACAAACAACTGGAAAAGACCTACATAATTTTTCAAACTTGTCTCCAAATTAACAAGTGGGAGGTCCAGTGATCCAAAGAGGAAGTCCTTCACATCTTTATCAGTTTCAACAATTGAACAATCACCACTGAGTGTATTCAGGTAGAGTGTTGCCCTATCACGGACCTGGAGAAAATTCAGGATACATAGGCACTTGATTAAAGTTTTAAGGGATTGGCATGATGCAAAATGAGAAAGAACAGAAACTTATATTTTCTGGTAAGGTAAATGAATAGGAAGAAACTAAAAGAGACTAACACAAATATTATCTAAACACAAAATGGATGAAGAAAGCTTGACGGATAGAATCATACACTGCCTATGAACGTTCATTCATACATGTTGGTCACGACCACATAGAAAAACCTGGCGAAATGAAAAATATCAAAGAACTCACCTCATCATCACTGTCAAAGAGGCATCGTCTCAACAGAACAAAAATGCGGGGCTGAAGCAGGGACCAAAATGAATATTTAAAACGTCCATCAGCAACATTCCAACCAACACGTGTTCTTTATGAGCAAAAGACAAGGTGAATAATACCTTCAATGAATCAACCAGAGCACCAAACTTTGCCAAGGTGCTCACAGCACTGGCCCGAACAGTTGCATTTTCAAGATGTACGCGGTTGTAAATGTACCGTATATATTTGTTAGGATCTGAGGTTTTTGGCCCTTCATTTCCCAGGAAGTGGAGAATCTAATAAATTTAAGATTGAACACAATTTCTTAAGTGAAAGGGTGAAAAAGAAGTCTAGAGCTCATTGTGCAGCGGATGAAAAATTGAGAGAAAAAAACCACCTGCGTGGAAAGATAGGTAAATTCACAATCTTCAATGAATTCACAGAGATGAAGTAACCCACTCTCTTTTGCTTCAGGGATATCCCTTATGAGGATCACAATTGAATCTATGATTGCTTTTTTGTACTCGAATCCACCTTCTTCTCTGAGAATATTGCTTAGGAAATTCATCCTTAAAAAACAAATTCCAAAAGAAAAAGTCTGGGTTACTGGAGAAAATCACTCAGAGCGAATTTCTAAAGTAAATATACATTACATAAAACCCAAATTTATATGTAAGAAAATGAAAGCTAACGTATCACTCACAGAGATCTGTACTTCAATGGAAACTTCAAACACAAAGATCTTATGGCTTCCACCACAACAATTTTGAACTCATCAGCAATATCTGACATGAAATTTGTTATCTGCTTCATAAGGCGATCCACACTTGATTCATTTCCTGTCTTCAAAAGTGTGGTGATCGCAAGTGTGGAAATGCTTCTGTTCTGGTCAGAAATTAAACTCTCCATATCAATGTTGCAGTTAGTGACGGCCATTGGATGTGTCATAGCAACCTGCAAAAATTCCAAGCTCACTCTTGTATTAAAGAATAGGAATACATCGGTATAACATATGAGATAAGCAAGCCTGGTATGTTTCAGTCATCATTAGGGAACTGCATGTATCTTTTACCTTTTTGTCTTAATACATAGAACTTCAAGTATCTTTTACATAGATTATGTATTTACCAAACCAGACAGAGAAACACCACCCATTACCAATGCAGAAAGTCAATGTTTCCACATTCAATTCACCAACAAAAATAAATTAGAGAAACTGCACTTTACGAGTGCAGAAGAGCAATTTGTAGTGGTAGGCCAAAGCAGTTAACCTTGTTCAAAGTACGGATAGCAGCAAATCTCAACACTGGCTTGGAAGAGCTTAAAAAGAGCTGAAGAACAGTAATTGCTGGAGTAAGTTCTCTAGTAGTGACACCACTGAGTTCCGTGATTGCTCTGGCAGCCTCAAAAATCACCATTTCTGCCTTGAGGCGTAAACAACCCTCAAGAAAATCATAAAAAGGACGGTCTCCTGTTTGTGTGTTTATGGCCGACTCGCGGATAACCTAGCCACAGAACATTTCACACTTCACACAGATAAGACACAAAAGAAATCCCCCCCAACAGTGAACAATATGATAGAGCAAATGGATACCTGACTAGTATAGCGAACCAAAAGGCATTGGGCCAGAGGAGAACGGACAGTGGACTTTGTCAAGCTGTTAACCAACTTGCTTACAGCTAGCCGATCATTTTGTCTTATCTGCAAGTTTGAAGTGGTTATAACTATAATTACACCTTTTGACTCTAAATGAAATCCAAAACATATAGCTTAAATGACAATTGTGGTCCCTAAGGGGGAGACATGATGATCGTTAACCAACCATTTCAATAGAGTCCAAAACCAACAATGAAAAAAAGGAATTTTACGTTGGCACACATCCACTCTAGACATGCACAAACAAAACAAGACTTAAAGAATCCATAAATACAAACATTTATCAGTGAATTTTAAATTCTTACTTTTATTAGTAAAAATATAAATCGGCGAATTTAAATTTTAATGAACAAATTTTATAAAAAAAAAATAATTATTCTAGTAAGCAAGCAGCATAGATGCACACTTTTTACAGCCAGCCAATTATCTAATGATGTAAGTATTTCCTTTGATAATCAAATGGACAAATCATTAGCATTGGTTTGAAACAAAGAAATAATGCAGCATACCTGATGAAGCAAAGCCAGAGCATGAAATTGTACAAGGGCAGCCCTCGAGTGAACCGCTTCCTGAACCTCGTTGCTCCACCTCTTCACAATCTCTGGCGTTGTCTGTACAAATAGAATTTAGAGGACATTGTGGGACAAAAGAATATCCCTCTAAGAAATATGCCCAAGAACAACGTGATGATACCTGGAACAAATGAATCCCACTAACTAAGGCTGCACTTGCAACAACTGGATTCTTGTCAACTATTGCTTGTTTCAGGTAACGTTCAATTTGGGTGAGAAGGGTTCCTTCTGTTATCCGGCAAAGCACTCGAATGGCATTTGCCCGATACATGTCAGTCGTGCTAGTCATGTCCTTCATGAGGGAGCTTGTCACAATAATAACCTTTTTTAAGAATGATAAACCATTTAGTAGCTATTCTTAGACGCAAGGGTTTATATATAAAAGAGACATTTTTTTATGACTAATCAAACAAACAAAGAAACACACTTTTTTTTTACTGGTAACAAACAAAGAAGCAAACTAAAATATATCAAACAGGGAAAGTAACCTCATCCGCACAAGGAGAAAGCTCCTTTATAATCAAATACACCATTCTCCTTAACCCTATATCTCTTGACTGGAAAAGTTTCGTCACTGCAAAGAAAACTTCTGTGGCTTCAATCTGTAAATTAGGTGCAGAAACACATAATCAGAAAAGTTTCGACCATCCAATTACATAATTTTATAGGTTCAATCTCTATATTCAACACATTAAAAAAATATGAGAATAGATCAGATATGAACATGTTAAGAAGAACGGATCTTCAAGGGAATTAAAATCAAGAAATAATTAAAAAGAAAGAAACGTAACCTTTGTGAACGCCTCCCCTTGATTAAGTAGGTACAGAAGCTTTGTAATAACCTGAAAACGATACAACCCAAAACCATTAAGAATATTTCCTCGAGCAACAAAGAAGTAATAAACAAATATGCAGACATAGAATCAGGCTGTGCAAAGGAAAAACCTGGGAGCATCTCCTAGGATCTAGCTGCGGGTCATTGAAAACCCTAGCTTCCTGTAGAACAGCACCCTTCTCGATCCCGAGAAACGGAGAGTAATCCACTGTAAACAAATGTAATGCATAATTAATATCAATGCTTCCTATTTCAACTTGTAACTTACAGCAACGTAACGTCGTAACCAGTTAAGATTAAATGGCACCAAGTGGAAGGTGATGCTAAAAGATCTAAATTATTAATCCAGTAGTATCATAGAGAACGAAGATAAAATAAAAATTAAAAAATAAAAAACAGAAGATTTAATAAGTTCTCCCGGCACGCATCGTGACGTGAGCGCCGCGAGAAATGCAACCTAAATCCGAAATCTAACACAAAATTAAAGTAATAAGATCAACTGAGGCCGAGCCAGATCGCCGAAAAATACATAATAGTTCACTAATCCTTTCGAGTTCTGATATTTAGCATATGAACAGATCTGGAAGCTAAATGACTGATCTAACAGTTGGGAAAAAAAATGATCATTCCAGTCGAAAGCATTCTCGAAATAGAGAAAAAAGTGATTCTCAATTGGGGGACAACACGGATTTGAAGCGGTGCAAGAAATACCTTCGTCGTCACGATCATCGTCCTTCTTTACTAGCTGCTGGGCCATCACTGAATCCGATCAATTTCCGAGATCTAGAAGGAACAAAACAACCACAGAGAGAGAGAGAGAACACTGCTGTAAGATTTTGAGAAGCGCTCGAGAGTTAACGAAGAAGATGAGGCTGTCCAAACTCTAACGAGCGAGGCTGAAGACATTCAAGACAAGCATAAACGCTATTGTTAGGTAAGTATATCCTGCGGGCAAACGTACATGCTACTTGCAAGGTAAATGTACTTTGACTAATGGAAGTATTCCCCGTCATCATTAACAGTTGAATTTCGTAAGTACCCCTGATTTTTGGACGAATGGCATTGGAGATCCAACCGCTTGTGAAATTTCCTAAGTTGAAATGACTGTGTTGCCCGTAAGAAATTTATCATAGACGCCTTCATTCATCAAGTCTGAAAATGTTTCTTGTGATTTTATTGGGTTATAAATAGTGAAAATTAGTATTTATTATTAGAAAAACTCTATTTATAACTTTCAGAAAAAAAAAATTATAAATTTAAATCTTATAAATTAAATCGTGCCACGTCAATGATATAGATAATATATTCTTCACACAAAATTTGATATATTGCCGTCTGCTAACCATTTATATAAGAATTAGGTGAGTTTAAAAATAGTGCTCGTGTTGTTTCAAACTCTCTCATCAATTAAAAACGAAAAATTATACTTACAGTTGTATAAATATCGTACAATCACTTAAAAAATTTTATTTTTAATTTTATTTAAAAATAAAATTATCTATATCTGTATTACAGTCTTCAAAAGACTATATATAGCATTGCTCAAAAATAATCTGTCCAATGATCTTGTCTTGTTAATTAAGAAACATTAAAGTGCAATACAAATTGACTGACTACCTAAACGACATTTGAGTTACCAGGATCTATACCGCATCGATGTCGTTTAAGATGGTAAGATAGATCCGGAAGTTTCAGGATCATTTTAACAAAGTGGCATGTACTTGTAACCCCAATTTAAGACACGGCTCCAAAAGGATCGGGTTTCTTCATTAGTTTACAAAGTTGGGTTGTCAAGAGTTTGCTAAGTGACCTTGCCTCCGGCTCGCTATCCTGACCATTTCCTCCGAGTGATAACTGCTGCTTGAGGAGGAAGGATTGAGCCCATAGTCGCTTGTGGCTCCATATTCACTGCTTCCGTATTCATTGCTGGCCGATGCCATCTTTTTAAACTTCTTCATGTCAGTGCTGTATGAGCTTGCGCCATACTCAGAACCGCTAGAGCTGAAGTTGGAACTTTGGGCAGGTTTTATTCCCTCGTTCAAGTCGTCCAACGAGACATCACCTTCCAAGGCACGAACAATCTGTTGCCAAAGAATACTCCATCCATCTTACCCCTTTCTGTATAATAATTAAGTAGACTCAAAATTATATAACATACGTCAATTCCCACCTGACTCATTTTTGGTCGCCTTTTAGCAGAATGCCTAATGCTTGTAGCAGCACATGCCACCATGCGTGCCATCTCGTGGGGGGCATAATTGTTCTCCAGACGTGGATCCACCAGCTCATCATAGTTTCCCTCCTCCATTGCGCGTGCACAAAGAGGTATAGCCTGTTAATTCATAGACCAGTCGATCGGTTAAGATTGCCCTTTTCGTGACAACATATCTAATGTCAAATAAAAGCAAGCAAGCAAGCAAAGGTTGCTAATTATTAAGACTTTAATGTTAAAGGGAGGATGACCCAACCCAGTCTACTAAGCTGTCCTCCAAGTCACCCGAGGGATCCACAGGCCGCCTTCCAGTTATCAATTCCAAAAGCATAACACCAAAGGAGAAAACATCAGATTTCTCAGTTAGCTTGCCACTTGATGCATACTCAGGAGCCAAGTACCTGCATTTGTTGGATAAATATCCCAAATCAATAACTTATCATACGATTTTGTATTGAGGTTGAATATTTTGGCTGGTGAAAATTAGATCCCAGATAACTTTTTCAAAATGAATAGATCTTTGATAAAAATTTGCATGCTTAATTATATTATTGACGTGGAGTAAGTAAAAGTTTTTATTACCCGAAGGTACCCATGATGCGAGTAGACACATGAGTGTGGTTGTCCTGACTTAGTTTTGCCAACCCGAAATCAGCCACCTGAATATAATGCAAGCCAAAATTGCAGATCGATATAATCATTGACGGGTAATATCATTATAATAAGGCATCGTTTTTCTGTTTTGGCTAATGTTCTACATGCAATTGCAACTAACAATAATATTGCACATACCTTGGCTTCAAAACTGAAGTCAAGTAGAATATTTGCACCTTTGATGTCCCGGTGAATGATCCGAGGGTGACCTGCATATATCAAATCGATTAGAGAGAGAGGCAGAGAGAGACAGAGAGAGAGAGAGAGAAAAAGTCACTAACAATCTTCATGCAGGTAAGCAAGCCCCTTGGCTGATCCCATTGCGATTTTGAGCCTGGTCGGCCAGTCCAAGGTTGGGCTATCCTTCCCTGTAAATTATTTCCACAAGCAATTTGAAATGAGATGGTGCACGTTTTTTTTGTTTTTGTTTTGGGCAATGCATCATTATAAAATATACGTACCATGAAGGTGGAATTCAAAGGTTTTATTGGGGAGATATTCATAAACTAACATCCTCGTGCTTCCTGCAATACAATACCCAACAAGTGACACAAGGTGACGATGATGGACGCGGCTAATGATCTCAACCTCGGCCTGGAACTCGCGCTCTCCCTGCCCGCTACCCGATTTTAGACTCTTCACTGCAATTTCTTTGCCGTTGGGCAACACGCCTTTATGTACGTAGCCGAACCCTCCCTGACCCAATAAGTTTGCCTGAGAGAAGCCCCCGGTTGCAACCGCTAGCTCATCATAGGTGAAGGTGCTCTTGCTGAACCCGAGAGCTAGAGAAGGGTGTGGGGGCGGCAAGGCGGGACCAGAGAAATTGGAGCTATGGTCACTGCTAACGATCACATGAGGCAGTGGTGTCGAAGGCGGAGGCAGCGTTGGCCAAGCTCCATTGCTCCCAGCTGGAGGTATATTGACAATCATGTGTTCGTTAGGTTCGGGCCCATTGTTCCATCTTGAGTCTTTATAATATCCACCACCTGCACATGACCACAAGTTCTATTCTCGAGGGTTTGGACACTTGGATAGTACTAAGCTGATCAAAACTTTGAACTCAGCCCCGTCGTTGTTAAGGTTATAGTTTGATCTACAATAAAAAGGGATTGATATTTTCTATAATTTTAGAAAGAGATCGATGAACATATATAATATCTGGATCTTATTGCATTAAATGTTGATCAGGCTCAACCAATCATATCTTTAGCTAGTTGCCATTTTATAATGGTTGGCAGGGTGTTAAAATTGATGCAAATTATCCCGCCTATATATCTTGTATTACATATACAGCCGTTCTATATATATTTGTGCCACATTTTTCTGTGTATCGCACGCTCTTGATCTTCATTTATTGTAAATATATTCGATCCTTCCACTACATGTAGCTTATCAAAGAGAATATTACAAATAACCTTTTTCTTATTTTGTCTTCTACCTTTTACGCCTAGATATTACACTTCACATTCTAGCATGTAATGGAAATGAAATAAATTAAGAACTGAAATACATGCACGAAGAAATATGTTTCATACCATATTCTTGTTCCACTCTCATCTCTGTATGCGAATATGTATGAGATTGCATGTCTATCAACAATTGATTGCTATTTTAAAAATAAGAGATGAAGTAAAGGTTAATAGCCAATGTTACGTTAAATACCTTTGGGTGCTTGGGAGGGATAGTATTGCTGATCTTGTTTCTTCTTCTTTCTAGTGCATGAAAAGTAAAGCAAGATCATGACGACAAGCAACAACCCTGCCCCAACTGTAACTCCTATTATTATAGATACTCTTGTCGATTGCAAGGATAAGCCATTTTTGGATGCTGACGTATTAGAATTATAAGAAGGCGTGCGGCTTGATGGTGAGAGGTGATGTGGAGGAGGAGGAGAATGATTGGACGGGTTGTGTGTTCTTGGTGTTGAAGGAGGTGGTGGTGGTGGCGGTGGCGGTGGCGGAGTTGGTGAATCATTGTTACCACCTCCTTGATTAGATGGGGGAGGAGGTGAAGGTGTTTTGGATGAGGAAGGCGGAGGAGGAGAAGCATTTGAGTTTTGTGGGGATGGTGGCGAAGGTACTGAGTCCTCTGGTGGTGGAGTTGTTGCCGCTGTTGGAGGCGGAGGTGAGGGTGGAGATTCCTCCAAAGGTGGTGATGAGGCTGGTGGTGATGGTGGTGAAGGAGTAGCTGGGACAGGTTGAGAGTCCGAAGGTGGTGGCGAGCTGGAATCCGTAGCCATTTGAGGAGTTGGAGCCCCCCACCTAAGTTGTCCTCAAACGGTGTAGAGCAAATCCCACCGCTCCTCCAAACGATGGATGGCCTCTAAATGAAAATCCAATAAATTAGAAAAGAGATGGATAGCATGATCATCGGCCTAGCCTTGAAAGAAACATATTATATTTGATTAGATATGATCATAATTTAGTTGCATCAATTTAATTAGATTTTTTAAATTCCAGGGAGATAGAGAGGGTAAGACTGAGATCAGCATACCAGATGGAGAAGGGCAGGAGAAGCATTCTCAAAGGGAGGAGAGAATCGATGCTTGGTAATAGTTCAATTGATCAGATAAACGATCACCTCCTAAAACCTAGGCAAACTTCTGTGCTGGTTTCTATTTTTAAGCAAAAGGATTCTTAATTTTTCTATTTTTGGCTGCCCAATTGTCTCTAACCTACATTCATGATTTGCTAGTAGCTATGGTACTCTATTGCTTTTATTTTTTATTATTTAAAAATAAATATTATTATCTAATTTGGTGAAGAGGAAGAAATTAAGATTAATTGTTAGCTACATTTTTTTTGGGTTAAGGTATTGACTGCATTGTAACTTTGCGGTCTGCAGATAGCATTCCTTTCAATTATGATCTTTGCCTGGCCATTTATGATTGTCCTATACCACCTTAAAATTTCAAGTCACAACTTCAACAATTGGTTCTGTGCGATGCCCTCATTTTTATATCAATTACTTTTTCTTTTTCTTTTTTTTTTCTTCTTTTTTTTTTTTTTTCTTTTTTGAAGAAATCAATTAGTAATTCTGTGTGTTAGTTACTCAACTATTAGATTTTTTTTTTTTCCCCTTTTTTGTTGGATGAATAACTCAAAAGTAGTACAAAAGATGCAGTCGTAACACTAACACAGCAATTGAGACTACCTGCCAATGAAACACAACTATCAAACTAGAAGGAACTCTCGAGAGGGATTTAGATCCCCTACATTTTCTGCCCGAGCTTTAGGCTTACAGTGGTGTTAAATGCTCAATATATATTATGAGACCTAATTTGTAATTTGTGTGTCTATCTCTTTTCCATTCTAGATCTTAGAATTCAGGTAGTAACTCTAATGATCCAATTCATCTTGAGAAAACAATATCTTCCTTTTCTAAATAGTGTTTTTTACTCAGTTATTAGAATTTCACTCTCAGTTTATGGTTCGTTGTATTTAGAAAATAGGGAAAATGATAAACTTATAACTATTTTGTAACTACTTTACAATTCTATATAAAATGAAGGGTAGTTTTATAATATTGAAATTTATATTTTTAATGGTGTGGCATGATTGTGTTGATTAATTGAACATAAGTTGTAAAATAGTTGTAAACAAATTGTAAATGTATCATTATCTTGTAAGGGGTTGTTTGATAGACAGGTAAATGCATCCTCACTTATCAACAACTTTTTCTTTTTCACAGATGAATAAATGAGAAAAATGGATAAATAAGTGCGCAAATGCACGTGACAGCTAAAATAATGAAATTGATGTTTGGGGCTGCTGAAATGGTTGGTATTGACAGGAGGACACCTCATGGACTCAGCTCGAAACAAGCAATCAACTCAGTTCATGAGATCCCTCCATTCCCTTGTGTTAAAAGAGTATAATATCAATACGATCTCAGTAGAAAAGTAAGAATATTTACTACAAAGCTTTTTGCAATTTGCATGGATGGTGCCAACGACAACAGATCCAGGAACCAGGAAAATGAACTAAGGGGGTTCCAGCCTTTCTTTCCTTTCAAATCTATCATTAACACAGAAAATTGGCCAATTAAAAACTCTGGAACCAAGCCCTCCACTCGTGTCAAAACACTTTCAATCTTCGACAGTTCGAACGAAGTAGTACTCAGCTGACCATATTTTCATCCAGCTTTGACAGCTATAAGAGCAAAAATCATAACAAAAAATGAGGACTCACTTGATAAAACTGGTAGACTGGTAGTAGATTAGTTTGGGGATAACAATGAATGGAACTTTATAGCATGGCCTTAAATCTACTTTGTCCCAACTGAAGAAAGCTTGTCCTGGCCAGATGGCCGAATTGAGCTTCCAGCTACTGTATTGGATGTCAACGGGTTTGAGGGGGAGGGAGCCACTGTCCCCATGTGTCTTAACATTGATGACGGCCTTTGGTAAGTCATGCTCATTGGAGGCCTTGCAACCGAGTTTGCAAAGTTTGTGGCAATTCTGTTGGTAGGTAACGATGATGGCATTGCTCTGGATGCGGAAGCCGGTAAACCAAGTCGAGCTGCAATTATCTGTGCCCTCTCATGGTAAAGCCTCTGCCTTGACCTGTCCAATTGCTCCCTTACTCTCATTACCACATTTTCCATCTCACTAAAGAAAGCTAATTTGGTTTCCAACTTATGCAACTGTAACAAATGTAAACCACCATAAAGTCAAACTCCCAAAATCAACAATGAACTGCAAAAAATATAACCTGTTCGGCAATAAGATTACCTGCTTTTCTATCAAAAAGGTAGCAAGTTGTCGGATTTGGTCTTCTTCCTGGTTTGCCAGAAGTTTTGCCTTTACTGCTGCTGCAGAGAGTGCTGTAACTGCAGCACGCTTTACTTTATCAAATTTGTTCAGGTTTTTCCTTTCGATGGTCTCATGTTTGACTGTTTTACCTTCTTCAATTAGGTCCTCACCTGCAAAAACAAAATGAAGAAATATACGCATAATCATAAATACAATCACATTATATCGTGCAAGTTTGCAACTGCCAGAAATACACATTCATATTTGTTCAGCCAAAGCTTGCCACAGTGGCACAATGCTCCAATGTTTCCTAAACCAGGCCTTTAATCTTCCAACTCAATTTAATAGCATATTAACCAAGAATTCAATTTTAACAGGCAGGCATTGAATTTATTTGTAAAATCCCTAAAAACTTTTCTTGCAAACTTCCAAAAAATCTTATTATGCACATATAGTTTTGTTGCATACTCTCTAGATCTCTTGGCCAATATTGTCCATAAGTATACCTTTTATTATAATATGGAAGAGAGAGAGAGAGAGAGAGAGAGAGACCTTTATTTGCTCCATTTTCATCCACTGAATTTGATGTTACTGGTTGTGAAGGTTGATTATTTTCTGAGGCTACAGAATCCGACACCATAACTACATCCGTTGGTGCCTCTGTAGGTTGAGAGGGCTCTTCAACAGAATTTGATGGAACTGGCTGTTGGGGCTCATTCTTTTTGTTAGGCAGAGAATCAGACACCACATCTACATCCATTGATACCTCAGAAGATTGGAGAGGCTTTCCGCTTGATTTGGTAGCAACTGATTGATCCCGGTCATACTCTTTTGGGGGCAGAGAATCAGACAAAATACCATCCTTTGGTGCCTCTGTACGTTGTGGTGGCTCTCTTACTGAATCTGATGTGACTGGTTCCTGCTCATTCTTTTCAGCATGCAGAGAATCAGAAACTGTATGTTCAACTTTTGGCGCCTCTACAGGTAGCAAAGGCTCTCCAACTGAAGTTCTCTCTTTTGATTCCTCCACAGAACTTGGCGGAAGTTCCACCTTGGATGTCAAATCATCTGATTCCATCATGGTACTCTGTGGATGGTCCTTTGGTAACCCTGAATTGCTTGTTTCATCCAGATTTTGTGGTCTAACTACCTCACTAGAAGCTATAACGCCTTGTTCCTTTGCAGCATGTGCTTTCCCTGCAGATTTACCATTCGGGGTTTCTTCAGTAGCACATTCTTCAATGTTATTGTTATTGTGGTTATTAGATAATTCTTTCTCATCCAAGACTGAGGGAGAGTTCCCCTCTTTCTCATTTCTGCCTTCCAGATTTCCATCTTCCTGAGCATCCCTATCAACAATATCAGCAAGACAGAAAGCATCTCATTGACGTCAGAATATACTCAGAAACTTCCAAAGACATATAAGCTCCACATGAAGTAAGATACCTCTCAGAACCAACTGGAACTGGTTCTTTCTTGCCATCTGATGGATCTTCCAAAAGAAAACAGTGCCTGGCAGCCAGCTGAAGGCCAGGAGAACAGCCAGATATAGATTTTAGGGAACTGTGGGCTGAAGCAATCGCAGCATCAGGTCCTACCAGTCGTGCCAGGAATACTGCCTGTAAATGAGAGCAGCCTCTAAGGGTAACCAGAATAGTGGAAGGCAAAAGTGTGAGTGATATGCTTTACTCCTCGAAATGTGAGCTGTAAAGCCTCATATAATGGAAGTATACATGTTTACATATACAGCTGTAATGTGTTACTTAAATGTGCTCTAAGCACTTGAAAGGTGTTAGTGTTGAAACATTTGCAGTGCAATGAAATCATTTCCATGAGTTGTTGATGAGATAAATTACTTAAACATCATATGCAATGCCCCCCAATATACCCTTCTAAAGATGACCTTGACTTTCTGCAGATAACCATTCAACTTACCAATGCCATGACAGGATTCCCCACTTCGGCAAACGAAAGTGGGTTATCAGGTTCTGGAGGGTAACCAACGGCTTCAAATGCTTCCCTTAGAGCCTTCAGTGCCCAGTTTTCACCCACCTCCTGATCAACTTGAACTTCACTGATCTCGTCTGCCCTTGAAACTTCCTGACTAACTTTCAACTCACTTCCATCTTCTTGCCTTGACTCCTCAGCAATCTTCACTTCACTTGTATCTGTATTCGAAGTTTCCATAGCAGAAGTCAAGGGCTGACCCTCACCAGCACCAGTCCTAACATCCTCTGTTTCAGGGGCATCTTTAGCGACAGATGAATCATTATTAGTAGAATCTGGGTCAACAATTTCTTTGGAACTGGCATCAATATCGACATCACCATCAAGGAATGTTTCCTCAATTGGCATTTGAAGAAAATGCAATATACATTGAGCTTTTGTCTTTGTAGCAACATGTTCCGCGATCTCATTCCAGTTTTCTTTGTAAAGTTCTAGTGCTTCAAGGAGAAGGAGTGTCTCCTGATCGGTCCATTTCCCACAGCTTACCCCAGGAACCTCAGCAGGCTCCATGAGTATAAAATCCAACGATGACATACCATAACCAAATTTTCCATTGTTAAAGCAATCAGTACATAGATCAAAATCTGCCTGTCAAAGATGAATGTGATCAACAATTAAAGTATACACCATATGAGACCTAGGATTAGAGAAATTAATAAATAAGAAATAAATCAACAAATCATTACTTACAAAAAAAAAAGAACAACAAATCATTATTTATGAAAATTCCATTGTCAACTGCTTATGGCCAAGTAGCAGATGCAAGGCATTGTATCATGAATAAGTAAATTCAAAGAGCCTTCTCCGGTGGCACAGACTACGCCGGCGACGGTAGAGGAGCAGATTTTGCCATCGCGGATGGAGGAGGGTTCAGTCTCCGATGGCTTTTTTTCCGGAATTTGTCGCACAGAACCAATCGAAAATAAATGGGGTGATTTTATCTTCCCAAGTTGAGGTCCCTGGTGTAGTTTATGAACATTTGGATACTTTTTTAGAGTTTGGGACGGAAAAATTGCAGGAGCCCGTGAAGTTTAATGAAGAAAACCAACGCTCGGGAGCATCCTTACCTGTTGTGAACATACAGAACCCATCGACCAGACAGATAGAGGTTTTGGGATCTGGTAGCAGTGATCTGGTGATGGTTCCTGACTCTCAAGAAGAAAATCACCTCTAGGATGGGATGGAGATAATGGAGACAGTACCGGAATGGGAAGGGACAAATCAGTTTGAGGGGTATGGTGAAAGGAATCCGTTTCCTTTAGACTGTTTGCTACCCAATGAAGGTGAGATGTCGGATTGGGTGTTTAATAAGGTAAAGGATATTCAACATATTTTGGGTATGAAGTGTGTGGGGTATGAAGAACAGTTTATGGCTCTCCTCACAGCCATTGAGGTGGGTCACTCGCAATCTAAGAATAAGGGTGATAAGAAACGTAGGGAGCTCAAGAGATTGGATTGGTTATTGAATGAGGGAAGTTCAAGTCGTGAAAGGGCCAAAGGGAAGGGTACGTGTATTTCTTTATGAAGCCAAAAAATTGTGTCTTGGAATGTTCGGGGGCTGAACGAGAGTAATAAGCGAGCAAGAATAAAAAACTTGCTTCGAGATTGGCGGGCTGATATTGTTTGTTTACAAGAAACCAAATTGAAATTGGTGACTAGAAAGATTGTGAGAAGTGTTTGGCATTGTCCTTATGTAGATTGGGTTTATCTGGCTTCGAATGGGGCTTCGGGTGGTATTCTTGTGATGTGGGACAAAAGGGTAGTGGTAAAGATGGAGGAGTTCGTAGGGGATTGCACGGTGGCATGTTCTTTTAAGATGGTAGAAGATAACTTTTTGTGGGCTTTTGCAGGAATTTATGGACCGAATGTAGACAACAACAGACATCTTTTATGGGAAGAACTTGCTGGTGTACACAGCTGGTGGAAACTTCCTATGTGCATAGGAGGGGATTTTAACATTATAAGGTTCCCTAGTGAAAGATCTGGTGATAGTCGCCTACGATCAGCCATGACAGAGTTCTCCGACTGCATTTTTGACTTGAATATGGTGGATCTTCCACTCATGGGGGGTCTTTTTACTTGGTCTAATAGTCAAACATGGTCCCGGCTGGATAGATTTTTAATATCGCCGGATTGGGAATGCCATTATCCGGAGGTATGTCAAAGGAGATTACCGCGACTATGCTCAGATCATTTCCCAATTTTGTTGGATGGAGGAGGCATTCGTAGTGGGCGTAGTTATTTCAAGTTTGAAAACATGTGGCTGAAAAGTGAGGGCTTTGTGGACAGGGTAAGGAATTGGTGGTCTTCTTATCAATTTAATGGTACTCCCTCTCATATTCTTGCAGGCAAACTTAAAGCGCTTAAGTAGGACTTAAAACTTTGGAACACACAAAGTTTTGGAGATGTAGGGGAACAAAAGAAAAATAAGATGGAGGAGTTACAGGTTCTAGAAAGGCTCAATGAAGATAGATTGCTTACCGCAGAGAAAGTGTCTAGAAATGCAATGTTAACCGCCGAACTGGAAAGGGTATTATCACTTGAAGAGATCTATTGGAGACAGAAGTCAAGAGAATTGTGGCTGAAAGAAGGGAACCGAAATACAAAATTCTTCCATAGAGTGGCAAATTCTCATAGGAGGAATAATACCATTGAGATGCTGAGAATCAATGGTAGTGAATGTACGGAGGTTCCTGTGATCCGGGAACACGTGCTGAATTTTTTTGAACAGCTATTTACAGAAAGAGAGGGATGGAGGCCAAAACTGGATGGACTTGAATTTGATTTGATTGAACCACAGATCGCATCATGGTTGGAAAGAGCTTTTGAGGAAGAGGAGGTGTATGAAGTGATCAGACGAATGGGGAAAGATAAAGCACCAGAACCAGACGGATTTTCAATGGGTTTCTTCCAAACTTGTTGGGAGGTGGTAAAAGAGGATATTTTGAATGTCTTTCAGGAAATATTCTTGTTTGGGAAATTTGAGAAAAGCCTGAATGCGACTTTTATCGCCTTAATACCGAAGAAGACTGAGGCTTCGGAAGTGAAGGACTTTAGGCCTGTTAGTCTCATCAATGGGATTTATAAAATTATCTCAAAGGTGCTAGCTAACAGATTGGGTGTAGCCATCGGCAAGATAATTTCAAAGCCACAAAATGCCTTTGTTAGGGGTCGTCAAATTCTAGATTCGGTCCTAATAGCCAATGAATGCCTAGATAGTAGATTAAAGTCTGGTATTGCAGGGATCATTTGTAAGCTAGACATGGAAAAAACATATGACCACGTAAATTGGGACTTCCTCATTTATCTAATAAAGAGTTGTGGCTTTGGGGAACAATGGTGTAGGTGGATTAGATGGTGTATCTCAACGGCAAGATTTTCAGTGTTGATCAATGGCAGTCCAGAAGGTTTCTTTAACAGTTCAAGGGGGTTAAGACAGGGAGATCCTTTATCCCCATTTCTTTTTGTCATCATCATGGAGGCTCTGAGTAGGATGCTAATGGCGTTAGTTGCCAATGGTCTACTGGCTGGATTTTCAGTGGGTGATCTGAACAGGGGCCAAATCTCAATTTCCCACTTACTTTTTGCAGATGACACTTAATCTTTTGTGAGGCTGAAAGAACAACTAAGGACACTGAAAGCACTTCTGTTATGCTTCGAAGCAGCGTCAGGTTTGAGAGTAAACTTTGATAAATCAGAGTTAGTTCTTGTTGGGAATGTCAGTAGCACTAGTCAGTTGGCTAGTACGTTGGGATGTAAGGTCGTTGCTCTCCCTATGACCTATCTGGGACTACCGTTGGGGGCTCCTTCACGAGCTGTTTCTATCTGGGATCCAGTGATTGAGAAGATAGAGCGAAGATTGGCTGGATGGAAGAGATTGTATTTGTCAAAAGGAGGCCGTGTGACCTTGATTAAGAGTACTCTTTCTAACTTACCTACTTATTTTCTATCTCTTTTCCCTATTCCAGTTTCCGTGGCGGCACGGATAGAAAGATTGTACCGTGATTTCCTTTGGAATGGAATGGGAGATGAATTCAAGTTTCACTTAATCAGTTGGGATAAGGCATGCAGACCAATTTCTTCAGGTGGGTTAGGGATAAAGAACTTAAGAAAATTCAATCGGGCACTACTCGGGAAATGGTTATGGAGATACAATAGAGAATCGAAAGCATTATGGAAATTAGTAGTTGAGTAAACATGGCAGCTTATGGGGGGGATGGTGCACTAGAGAGGGGTCTGGGCCTTATGGGGTGGGGATTTGGAAGCATATAAGAAGAGGGTGGGGTGGTTTGTCAACCATACGAAACTTTTGGTGGAGGAGGGCACACGTATAAAATTTTGGAGAGATATCTGGTGTGGGGAGGAGGCTTTGAAGGATTCCTTCCCGTTGGTTTTTCGAGTGGCTTGTGATCCAGAAGCTTCGGTGGCAGATATTCTAGTTCGTTCAGGGGACCAAGTTCATTGGAACGTCTCTTTCTATAGAACAGCACATGATTGGGAAGTAAATAGCTTCACAGAGTTTTTCAGCCTAGTGTACTCTGTGAAGATGAATGGAAGACATGAAGATAAGCTGTGGTGGAAACCGGTGGGTAAGGGTACTTTCTCGGTCCGCTCTTATTATAAGGCCCTTACAACTATACCAAATCCTCCTTTCCCATGGAAAAGCTTGTGGAGGAATAAGGCGCCTTCCAAGTCACTTTTCTTCACCTAGACAGCAGCGTTGGGAAAGATCTTGACTACCGATAATTTGCGTAAGCGTCGGATCATCATCACTGATTGGCGTTGTATGTGTAAGAAAACTGGAGAGACAGTGAACCATCTCCTGCTTCATTGTGAGACAGCTAGAGCTTTGTGGTGTGAAGTTTTCAGTCGAGTAGGGTTAAGTTGGGTAATGCCGGAGTCAGTGGTAGAATTATTGGCCAGTTGGGTGATGCCGGGTGGAGATTCATAAATCAAAGCGGTGTGGAAGATGGTCCCTATTTGTATTATGTGGTGTATTTGGCAAGAGCGCAATGAGAGAACATTCAAAGATAAGGAGCGGACAAAAGAGGAGCTTAGTTCTATTTTTTTCAGTACTTTATTCCTGTGGACTCTAGCTATAGACTTTAATGGTTTAAATGTACATGAGTTCCTTGCAACTTCTATAGCGACTTAGATAGGTCTTATCTCTTGTACACCATCTTGTGTACTTGGGCTATGCCTTTTATTATTAATGCTACCGCTTTACTTATAAAAAAAAAAAAAAAAAAAAGTAAATTCAAAGAAGGTGCACAACCTTCTTTATCCAGGCTGAATTTGAATTATAGTCAAAATTGTTTGGATCTCCTGGGTTTGCCAAAAACAAAAAGAGTAGAAAACTTGACATTGAATTAGGGCCACTTACGATGGATATTTATATTGAGTCATTCACAACACCTAAAGAAAATGGTGGGAAGATTTATTTTTATAAGTAAAAAATTGTAGGAAGATGTTAAACGATCAATCCAACCCAAACATGAAAACAATATCTGGTTTGGTTGTTAACCCTCTAAAGAGTAAAGATACACCCAGCTTAATGATATGTATATAAAGAGTTTCTGAAGTTTTTTTTGATGAAAAAAAACATCTTCAACTCAACTATATATCATGTAAAGCTGAATTGCACAGAACGGGAACTCAAACAAAAATGAAGATTGAATTCAGTAAATTGTCCCCTCCATAATTAACATGCAATATTATTCACTGTTTAAATGGTGAAGTTTTATGGAACGAACCTGCTTCTGGCAATGGTAGCGTTTGCGAGAGCAATCAGCTGAGCAAGAGTTGCAGTGGTACTCAACTGATGGCCCCTCATCCCTGGCCAACTCTTCAGCAATTGCAGACTCTGGAAAAAGTCCAGATGGCACAGCTGGAGTTGTAAGATTAGTCTTTGGAAAAACAGGAGGACACATTTCGAGCGTTTCAAAGCGATACAATTTCTCAACCAAGGAATCCTTGTCAGTTTCCCCATCATTGTCCGCACTGGGCAAAGCAGAATCTGTTGGTGGGAAAGGGTGGAAATTAATCAAACCCCAGTGGTCCAAAAACTCCATTACCTCCTGCCTTGCATCCAAGTCTCCAACTTCAAGCTCTGACAAGTCTTTCAATTCAATTGGTGTGTTCGGGTTAAAATGGAATTTCTTCATAATCCAATTACGTATTTCAATATACATATCAGGAGTCCGAGTCTCAGACTTTCCATTGAAGAAAGAAGGCAATGTAAGCTCCTCAATAGAGTGAACTTTTGTCCATGAAAACCAACCTGAAAGCCAAAATGAGGAAATATGCGTTAATTAAAACCAATACTTTTTTTGCCTCACATTATCAAAACTTAAATAAATTTCCTAACCAAAAAAAAAGAGAGAGAGAGAGAAAAACAGCGTGCTTGAGAAAGGAAATCAGTATACTTTTGGTTTCAAAAAAGCAACAATTACAATTTCCAGCCTTGAAAATAAAATTTTTCAACTTATGAATAATGCATGGTTACTCAGACTTTAAATTTTTTTGATAAGTAGAAAACAGGTTACTCAGACTTTAATTGAGAAAAGTTCTTCTTCTTCTTGGGTAGGTAAGCACTTCTAAAAAAATATGAAGAACGTAGCTCAATTTCTAGACAGCCAACTAGATTATAAGCAACTGTTTATTAAAACAGTTCATGAGCTGTTATTAAGCATTTATTAACAAACTGCCAACATTAAGGCTCTCTTAGTAACCAAATGAGAAACCCTGAAATTATATTAACCTAAGGCAGAACAATGTGAATCGGTTAAAGTGAAATTCTTCACTTCTCCTGAATTAAAAATAATTGCAAAAACATAAAATCTAAAAGAAAAACGAAGGCAACAAGACTGCAGTCAAATTTCTAAAATCTATAGGGAAAAAAAGAAATTACTTGACCTAAATTGGAAACCTAAAATTAAAATCCCAAACGAACGACGTGTGACAGACAGCAATTTTTACAACTAAGTGAAACTGCTTCGTATTCGGAAAAACAAACCAACGATGAAACTCAAAATTACATTTTCATTTATTTTCTCACTTTTCTCAGCAGCCAAACCAACGGGAACTGTTCATGAAATTTCAAACGAGGAAGGGGATTTTGATGGAATCGACTTTAAAAAATGTCAACAAGTTAGGGTTTTGAAACAAAACTTACCGCAATGACTGGGAACCACATGAACATTAGCGCCTCGAGATCTGATAGCTTCAAATTCAGCTTCCATTACAGCCTCCAAAGCCTCCAACTCACTCTCCTTACTCAGCTCCTCCACCAGGACCGCCGGAGCCGCCTGATCATTCGACTTCTTGGCAGAGGCGGCCGCTCCACCCGCCGAGGCCAAAACGGCCGCGCCAGCGAAGTTGTTGGGGCCCTGGCGTGCCCTCGTCAAGGGACCGTTATGGATCGGAGCATGGGAGAGCAAGGCCTTCTCGCGAGTCACGCGTTTCGACGGTCCAGACGAAGAGTTCGATGAGCCGAGGTTGCTGGCTTTCCTTTTCTGGGCTCCGGCTCGCCTCCGCGACGATGCCGGCTCAGATGCCGGAGATTCGACTCCAGCCGCCGGTGCGATTCCTGCTTCGCTGCGCTTATCTTCCATGAAGGGGCTTGCTCTCGCTGCTGTGATTGGAGGGTATGAAGGGTTTCAGGGCGACTGTCTACGATATACAACATTTCAGCGGATTGTCATTGCCCAGAATAGTTTTAGAGCTTCCAAGTGAGGTGAAATGATTTTATTGGGTAACTTCGGAGTTACTGTTCTGGACAAAGTAAATATGCTTTTGGTAATAGCATTTTGTGTTTCTATGTGACGTCGGTCCAGGATAGTTTTTGCGGCTTCATTGTACCGCTGGCTTTGGCTTTGCACGAATGTAAAGTTTTTTTTTTTTTCCCTGTGTGCACGAATGTAAAGTTACTTAGAAGAAATTAAAACTTTATAAATATTAATAAAATAATTTATAAATATTAATGAGATAGTTTGAATTAATTATTTATTAAATTTTAAAAAAAATAGAGAAAAAGTTAAATATAAAATATTATAATATTAAAATATTATTATAATATAATTTTTATTTTAAAATTTAAAAATATTAAATTATTTTTATTTAAAAATTTGAAAAATTTATCATGATTAGTTTGAAATTATTTGTATTTAAATGATATTTATGAAAGAAATAAAATTAGATAAAATGAATTGATTGAAATATGTTTCTAAACATCCCTCCGCAGTTGAAGAACAATTATAAATACTTTGATAATAAAGTGATTTTATAAAAATAAATTTATAATTTAATTTAATTTGATTTAGTATGATAGATTGTAGAATTATTATAAAATAGATATATCGTATAGATGCGTTAATTTATAAATTTATTTTTATAAGATTTCTTTTGTGACACTAGTTTTTTAGAGAAATATTTTGCTCAATTCCAATTACATGAATTTTAAAATGTTTAAAAAGATAATAATAATAATAATAATAATAATAATAATAATAATAATGCTAATAATTTAGTTTAAAAATAATAAATATTGATTTGGCAAACTCAAATTTAATATTGTGTACGTATAATACTAAATTCAAAAGTAATGGTTGGGATAAAATGTATTTCAATCCGAGAAAGAAGTTATGACAATAATATAATAAATTAGGAAAAAAAAAAGTCCAAGCAAAATGGTTTTATATTTATTTTTTAAATGCTTTGATCTAAGAAAAAATTCATCGAGCTAAATAGATTTCAACTCGTCTTTTTTCCTTTTTGTACGTATGACATGAACAGAATATGATGTCAATAATCGCTTTCAACATTTCAAGATAAATAATATGAAACGTACAAATGAAAATCGTTCGATAATTGAAGACGATATATGCATCTATTTCCCGTAAGGAGAGGTTCTTCAACTTCCCGTTCATCACTTGCTGCCAAAGATAAAAAAAAGCATTCAGTTCCCAACTCATTAAAAAAATAGGAAAATGATATACCCATATTAATTTGTATAACAATTTACAAGAGAGGCTTACATGGCATTAGTTTTTCTTTTTTAATTTTTTTTTAGTTCTGCTAAAAGGGATTGAAGTTGTAAAAAGGTTGAGATTCAGAATTTCAAACCCCCACACACAATAGCTCACCTGGTCGTCTCCCTCCAAAAATTTTAAACTCAAATTCGGTCACCATTATTGTCCACATTGGAGTTTTAGATAAGTTTCTCTGCTCTTATTATTTTCTCTCTCTTTCACAAAATCCTCATTCCATCTTCTACAGTCTAGTAGACAATTTCAAAATTTCATATAGATGAAAAAGAAAAAAATATTGCCTCTTTTAGAACTTCAAACAAAGAAGCTACCCCCATTTTTTTCACAAAAAATTAATCAACTCATTAATTTATTATAATCTGACCAGAAAGATCACTTTTTACTACTTTCAATGCAAGAGATTAATTATTTTGCTTTCTATATACCAATAATAGCTAGTTTTGTTAGGTGTGTTCTTGTCATTTTTTCCTAAAGAATCAATCATCAATCGAGGTCCTACTTCCTAATTGCTTTTTATGCTAAATATTAGAAATTAAGTTGAAAAAAGGTTGCTTTGAAGCAAATATAAGATATCCATGTTCTAAACATCTCCATTATCCTTATAAAAATTATACTAAATAAATCCTCAAAAATCAATGAAAAAAAACACTAAAGAGGGTATGTGTTAGAGACAAGTACTGCTTGAATATAGTTTGATAGGGTAAATCCCTGATTTTGTTGGGTATGATTATAGCAGCCTAAATATGATTATTTCCTAAGATGTGGTAAGAAATATTTTTGGATCCTTTTGTGGTGTAAAGTAATTTTTTTTTTTCTTTTTCCTTTTACATAGAGGATAGATATGTTGTGAAGTTTGATTGGAGACTTGGTGGCATGGGACAGAGAAGGAGTAGTGAAATTGGAGCTAATTGAAGGTCTTATTCAGAGAGATATGATGTCGATATAGATGATGGTGGTCGAAATAAGTATTTTGTTAAAGAGATAGAGAACAAAATCAGTAAAGAGACTTACCTAAGGCACCAGTGCGGAAGATGGTGGCCATATTTATAGACTTACCTTAAACAACCATGTAATAGTAGTGGCTGGATTTTGAGTTTGAAATTCGGCTAGGCGAGAGGAGGTGTGGAATGGGTTTGAAGAGAAAAACGCTAAGATCTTTTACTTTAGTCCACCAAGCCCCTTTTTTGACAGCCTATTCTTTGAAGGAAAAAGAGGAATGGAAAACTAATGTCACGTAAGCCTGTTACGTAAACTGTTGTGCAAATTAATATGAGTATATCATTTCTCAAAGGGTGAAAACTAATATTTTTATAAAATTAAGTTTACAAATCAACATAGTATATTATATTATAAAATTATATTTATTATAAAATATAACGTATTATATTATATTGGTTTATGAATTTAATTTTATAAAATCTCTTTAAATTATAATATTTCTCAGCTTCAAAGAACTTTCAGTACTACAGCTTCTTCAATTGTTCTGTGAGATTTATGTTAGGTCTTGGTAATGGAGTGAATGGTAAATTGAGATCACTCAATTATTATTTAATATTTTATCATTATTTTTCATATATATTTTACTAATTTTTACTAATATTCAATATTTTATAATCATTATTTTTTTTTACCACTTTTTCACTACCATTCAAATTAACTCTGTCGAAAGTTGTGCACCAAGTCGCCAACTCGATACTAGGAATCCATGCACGCGGCACAAATGCTTGACTTCACAAGTGGCCAGTGGGATTAATACTGATGGAGAAGTTCTGAGTCTTGACCACTCTACTGGGGTTTGAAAATGGAGATCATAGGGTAGAAGATTTTATTAAAATTTTAACGTACTCTTAATATTTAAGATCATTCAGATAACATAAATCTCATGAGCATGCATGATACATTTTATTTGATCATCATCACACCAGCACACTAAGATATTTTACATAAATAAAAACTCAAGCAACTACTGGTTGTACGTGCAATTAGGGAACCTTCTTCCATGGCGAATTCATTTTTTATTTTTTCTTGGCATCTTAATTTTTACTTATTTAGTTGCCGTACTGAATCCTGATATATTATCTTGTTACACCTACGAAGTCCCTTATAAATTGCACCATCCTTCTTAATTAATTAATTATCACTCGTGATAAATGGTAGTATCTGGCGCTTGCTCAAATTCTTCTGCAAATGCTCTTTCTTTAGAACCGTGGACATGATCATCGGTGTAAGCTGAGAGATTAGGTCTGGGTTTGAAGTCCTTGACAAACTTCTTCTCAGATTCATGACCAATATCACCAAAACGCTGCTTGTGATCATGATCTTTATGCTTGAAATCCTCGACAAGCTGGTCTAATTTGTTAATCTCTGCTCCCAGCTCAGACGTGTGACAGTCATCGGCATTCTTGTTGAGTTGAGATGGCGAGGAATCCAGAGGAACAAGGACTTGAAGTGCTTCCGGCATGGGCTGTTCTTTCATAACACTAATCCAATATTCTCCAGGATCCTTTCTTGCTTCTATGCTATGATCTGCAGCAATCTGCTCCGCAAAATTAGATACAAAAGAAAAACTCAGAAATTATTAAAAAACTCAGAAATTATTTTTTGATCAAGCCCATCTAATTAATATTCAAACACAGGACTGAAATAATTAATTTCCTTACCAAAAGAACTGAGAAGAAGGCCATGAGCCTGCATGCCATACGAGGATTCATCACGTATATTAGATCTATAAATTTATCGCAGCTCGTACAAAGCTCTTGTTAATGATGTTTTGTTATCTGCATGGAGTACCTATAAGTTCTTGGTATTTATACAGTATTCGAAGAGATTCATTAATGCCTTTGAAAAGAATTGAAGTCCTCAGGACTCACGATGAGGAGCACCGCATCGAACCTAATCTACTCAATGATTTAGATCTGGTATTAATCTATTGATTAAACTGTTACGGATGATGGGAAAGTGGGACCAGTGCTTTTGTTTGTTGGGAAAGCGGGTCTTCGATAGGTCTCTCCCCCGCACACACATAAAAAGAAATGTTACATACAGTTATGAAATTGTAAACGTTGTATAATCGCTTTAAAAAAGAGTGAGGTCCACGATTAAAAAGTTAATTTTTTTTTCATGTGGGTCTCATATTAATTTATTTTTTTCAAAATGACTACACGCCGCTTGCACAATCACGACTACAAATATCATTTCTCATATATAAATATATATGTATATATATATTAATGGAGGCCAAACGTGTTATATTTAGTTGTGTTTTTTGATTATTTTATATAAAAATTTATTCAGAGTAAATTTAAAAAAAAAAAACAGAAATACAAAAAGAATTTTTTTTTTCATGATCGTTATAGTTCTCAACCATATTGCACAGGGCCAATAGAGAGAATATTCAAATTTTTATGTTATGGCTGATTGAATATTTCTAAATTTGCAACAAGTTAAATCATCCATTTTTTTTAAATTTGTACTGCAACAGTCTCTATAAACGGCAGATGCTCTTATATGTTAAATATCTAATGGGATTAGAGAATAAATAAATGTGTAAATAATTAATTTACAAAAAAAAAGAAAAATAAAAAAATAATTAGTATTTTATTATAATTTAAAGTTGAAATATTTTATGTATAGTATAGAAATTATAGGAATGAAAAAATTTATTTTATGAATTTTAAGTTGTGAAATTTATTTTGATGTGTTTTCTTGGTATTAATTATTGTTTTGCATTTAAATTGATCTTTATTTTAAATTAGTTTAATGTTAGACTTTAATTATTTTATTTTATTAATATTTAGTTGTAGTGTTTTTATTTAGCTCTTATATATTTTTTTTATTATGTATTTTTCTTTTTACGTGAATTTGTATGGAAAAATTATTTTATTTATTATGGTTTATGACTCTTTTATTTTAAATTTAATGTATTATTCGTTAGGTTCATTTATGATTTTAAGTAGTGTAAATTATTTTAATGTGCTTTCTTGTCATTAGTTATTATTTCATATTTAAATTACTCTATGCTTTAAATATTTTATTGTTGGGCTTTAAATATTTTACTTTATTAATATAGAGTTGTACTGTTTTTATTTGACTTTTAATTATTTTTATTGTATATTTTTACTTTCTTAGAACCTTATTTTCTGAGTGAGCTTTATTTCAATGGGTTTTTATTGTGATTTGGGCCGAATTCCCTTCAAACTAGGCCAACCTGTAGCACTTAAACCCGGCCCAGTGAATCCTTCTAAAATGGCGTCGTTTAGAGGACATTATGGCTCCTTTTTCTTCTTCTCTCCTGCGCCGTTTCCCTTCTCTTCTTCATTACCGTTGCTTTCTTCTTCATTCCTGTTATAAGTCCCTTCTCTTTCTTCTTCTTCTTCATTCCCTCGCGCGACACAACGACGGCGACAGCGACTCCGTGCTTCGATCCTAGGCGTTGAATCGGATCTTTGTCCACCAATCAACAGCGTTCCGATGCGATCCACTGGATGCAACCTTCGGTGTCATGTATTCGTGGGTTCCAACGACAAAACTTCTGAAATCGTGTCTAGTATCTCCTGCAACCCCACGATTCGACGGCTCACCTTCCTCCTCGCGCTCCTCAATGATAGATCAACACTGGGCACCGAGTCGAGCCTCAGTAACAGAGCCATCAGTGCCTCCTTCATCCTCAGCCTCGCACGATTGATGGCCAAATCCATTGCCTCAGATCTCTCTCTCTGGTGTGCAAGGCGCGGTTGTACGACGGTGTTCTTGTGGTCGACGGCTGCGATCGCTTTGTACGGAATGTAAACCAGTGTAAATTTTTACATGAAATGTAAAATAGTGTAAATCTTCATGTACACGGAAAAAAAAAACGGAATTAGAATTTACTGTTTATTATTATAGCAATGTGATGGACATTTATTATTATAGATAGATATATATATATATATATATATATATATTTTATATTGTAATCATGACAAAGTTATTTATCATTTCAGTTTTGATTTTTCTCTTTCAATTCTAGTATAATTTTGATCATCTTGAGATTTTAAACGAACAAGACTCTCGTTAAAAGTGACTTAATTAAATATTGAATACATTGAAATTTAGACTCTATAATATGTAATGTATTGCTATCATGTTGTTTTTTAAAGAGTTTGTTACGTATAAGTAAAGTCGCAGGCTAATTTACATATAAATATTAAATTCTTCATATTCAAAATTTAAATTAGCACTGTTTTCAATAAAATCTATTTTTTCACCAATCACATTAAATTAATATACATATTAATACGCAATTATGCTTGTTATGTTTGCAACTATATTTTTTCCTTTTTAAATTTGTATGATTCGATTTTTCTGTAGGAGACTAAAGTTTAGGTTTGTTTTGGTTGGACTCGTTACATTCTCTCATACTTGTTCATCCAAAAATCATAAACAAGAGATTCAACATCTCAAAAGACAATTACTCATTTCCACATAAGAAAGAAATAAATTGGAGGTAAGTAAATATAGAACTTTGGTGTTTTCTTTTTAGTTACTATACAATTTTCAAGTGCATTTTATGGCTCTGAAAATGCTTACATATTTTAAGGTGTCATGGCTATATGTGAAACCCATACGTGCTCATATATTATAGTTTTGATGTTTTTTTTTTTATTGATCCCTTGCATTTATTTACACAAAAAGTATGCAGGGGAGATACTTTTAAGCCATCAACTAATAAATGAAATATCGAAGCAAAACTTATCAAGAAATCTCCAAAAGGCTTGCTGAATCTATTGCAAACATATCTATGAGGATGTTTTGTCAATGAAATAGGTCAAATTCATGCGCATCTTCAACTTTTATATAGTTTTACCTTTTTGAAAATATTTATTTTTATTCTTTTGGTTAAATTTATTGTGCTTGGATTTTTATTGATTTTCTTCAAAATATACGAGTTTCATTGATGATCTTGAAATTTTTGGCTTGGATTTTTATTAATACGGTTTTATGCTTTTATATATATATATATATATATATATATATATATATATATATATTTGGGATAATTTTTATTTGCAGCAAATTAAGATTTGCTGCATATATTTTTAACTGTTGATAATTTTTTACAGCAATATTGTTCCCTGCAATTAATCATTTCCGGATAACCAACCTTATGGCAAAATGATTCTGCCTCATGTGAAAAGTATAAGTCCCGAAATTTCTTATATTCTATCTACAAAATTCAAATGTCACCGTAATTGATCAACCCAAACATTTTAGAGAAAATCTTCCCACCAGTCAATCTGTTAATATCCAAATAACAGCTCACCAATAAACTATTGCCACGTAACTCCTCCATTTTACCTCTTTATGCGCCTGACTACAGCTGATAAGAAATTGAATACCCAACATGTGGTCATCACCTTGCCCTCTCCCTTTTCTGCCAAAGCCCCCAACCCAAACCAGACCAGAACCAATGCGACTGACCTTGTTTCTCATGGTGCGAAGGAACTCGACCCCAAGCCATGACAGAGCTCGACCTTGAGCCACGAGGGAGCTTGACCTCACGGTGCGGCACGAACTCTAACCCGAGCGTGGTGGCGTAAGCTTGGTTTCTTTTTGGCCTCCACAGAGGGATTTTGATGATTGTTTTCCTCTATTTGTTTCATTTTTTTTTTCTTTTGGGTTTTGGATTTTGGTTCCTTTAGTATTCGGTCATGTAAAGGAATCATTGAGATCAAATAGAAGACGACGGAGTTTTCTCTTCCCAATTAATTACACGCAAATTGCAGAAAGAAACAATCGATTCTTTTTCCATATGCACTTTCTTTATCTGGGCCTTTTTTTTAACATGCAGTTAAGATAAAGTTAAGAGTTTTTTGTCTGTGATATTATTGGAAAAGGAGAACACGAACATTGTCTTACAATTTTCAAATTTAGTTTCTGGAAGCAAAATAAGAAGCTCACGTTCAGGGCATAGAAGTAAAGCGAACAAAGCACAACACAAATCAGTGGGGGGCAATGACTTGGTGGGGCGACAGAGGAAAAGCTTTTCAATGGGGGGCAATGGAGTGATGAGGAATTGGGGAGGGGGGGGGGGGGGATGGAGGAGATGACCTCAGTGGGAGGCGACGAAGGAAAATACCTCAATGGGGGGCGACGAAGCTTGTTGGTGGCGACAAGTCTGGTCTCTCAAGGTGCGGCGACTTCTGGTTGTGTCTAGTTTCATTAGACGCAGTGTGGCATGCCCGAGTGAAGGGCTCTTTATGGGAGTAATAAGATGAAAAAGAGCTTACTTTGCCTTTTGTAAAGTTCCCTACGTGTCTCATTCTAAATGGGGGCTGTTAAACCCATAAAACCAGATGGGTTGTTCCAAAGAGGAACTCAACATTTTGTTGTTGACCAATTTGTCCCGAATGAATTTCGGTCGGGAGAAGTATTCTGAAGAGAAGAGGATGCAAAAGGCCAAATATTTTGTAGTGCCTTTTCTTCTTCGGTTTCAATGAAAATATCTCGACATGCAATTTAGTAAATTGTACAAACATGTTTTAAATCATGGACTAAGGTATAGTACTTCAGCAAAATAAATATCATATTATAAAAGAAATGATAGTTTGAAGTGGAGGGGATGGAGTATGTTTTTTCCATTTAATATATTTACATATATATATATATATGTATAATATATATTTATTTGGAGAAGTACGTACAGGTGCACAAAATGATTAGTCCACCACATTATGATCGATATATATTAAAGGATATTCAACCAAAATGATAGACCTGTGGGCCGAGAAATAGTATATAAAAATAGAAAGTTAGATATAAAGCAAGATTCTCATTTCCACTTGCGGTAATTAATTATATCTTAAAGCATTCATTATTTTAAATATTATTTTATAAATAATCTTACAATTTGATCACATTTTTCTTTCTTTCACGAGAATATTCAAAGCCCAAAACTCCTCATTAAATTAACAAAATCAGTACTCGATCTTTTGTTTTTGGCACTTGTAAGTATCAAAACCTCTTAAAAATTTGCATGAAACATAATTCACTTTATATATCTATTTGTTTATATTTTAAATTTTAAAAAAATTAATACAAGTTTCAAAAAATATTAGCCCGGAGCGTAGTTAACTTAAGTTTTCACTCTTCTAGCTAGTAGAAATATCTATCTCAATCTCTAGTGAATAATTAAGATAGTTAAATCAAGTAAAAAGGCTCTTAAACATATCTAAATACTTTCATTTAAGAAACATAAAAAAGTGATTTAGTAGAGGCAAATCAAGAACCCTAGAGTTAAGGAGGCCGACAACAAATCAAGGTCGACTACTTTCGACCATATAATGCAATAAAAAGTGATCCCAACTTGTGATAATTTGGGGCCCTTCTTGACCTTCTTATAAACCAAATTTGCTAGAAAAGGATTTAGTTTCTTAGGGGACATGTCATGTTCAAGAGCCATTCATCAACCGTTACTTTGTTTTGTAGCACATAAAACACATGAGGGTGTCTATCCTTATCTGTGATGCCGATCGAGTTGAGTTCTTGTCAGCATGCTAATCATTACATATTAATATATATGGTCGTGATCCATTTAATCCACGAGACCGAAATGAATAAATATTTTACCATCTATATATAATTATATTTATATTCTATTTTTATTTTTAGTTTAATTTATCTTAAACTTTTGTTCATATATATCAACCCACGGAAGCAAAAGAATAATGCTAGTATGTCTATCATTTTGACTGTTTATATATCTAATTTTTTTTTTTTTTTAAATTCTTAATTTTTGTCAACATATGAATATTATGTATATCGAAGTTGAAACAGACTCTAAACTTGTGGTCGAGTGGTGGGATCAGAATGACCAAGCAAAGTTTTAAATACCATTTCGGTGACGATTTCAGATAAGGCATTGGAATAAAATATTTCTGTACCGGTATATTTCGGTGCACCATTTCAGGATTAATTATATATTATATATAAATATTTATATGTATATATAAACTAACAACTAATAAAATAAATATATATCTTCTATATATAAAAAGTGTGTATAAAACGGAAAATCTTGTTTTAACGGTTTTTCTTGTTTTTCCGTTAAAGTTAACACCGTTTGTTTAAATACATGTGAATATAATGGACATATAGAATGAAGACATAAATGCTGAGAGAGATAACATTCAAGATTGTTATATGATTTATTAATCACAATAATTACAATACTTAATAGTTTATATAATAATAAGTAATTAAAGATTAGTTATTATATTTTTCTCTTTCTCCTTAACATATACACGTGTATTAGGTGCATAAGACGTGAATTCCTAAGTATAATACATGTGTATTATACGTTTCATTAAATCAGATTATTGAGTATTTTAAATTTAAAAATCTCATATAAAATATAATACAAATGTGTTTAATTAAAGTGTTTTTTTTCCCATGGTAGTAGGACGTAACTTCCACTAAGTCATATTCCACACGTGAGCTTGCTATGATGGGCACATGACAAAAGTCGTGATCCTTGAGCTAATCAAGAAAGGGTAAATTCGGCCAACAACTTCAAAATATATTTTAGGATTTATATATATGCTATATATAAAAAATATTATATCACAAATTTTATAAAAAGATTATGTTTTAACTTTATGTTGATCTTGATGGATTCAACTAACAGCAAAATAAGAATTTCAATGTTGTCTCTTTTGATCGTCTACAGGATTACATAAATTGATGAATTATAATACAAATATCAAACGATACATATTTTGAACTACCGTTTGTGTTAGACTTTTATTAAATTTTTCGTATACATCTTTATTAAAATTATGGATGTTATAAATATGTATTAGATTATATGATATTTTGAACTAATTTTTTTTATCTTCTCCAATATGCATTAAATTATTAAGTGACATCAATAATTTTTATAAAATATATATTATTTTTTACAAATAATCATTTTATAAAATTAGACAAACGTGCTTTGCACGTTGCTCCCACCTAGTATATATATATATATATGTGTGTGTGTGTGTAAGTATGTATCATGTATATGTGTATATATATAGGAGAATTGAATATTTATAAAATGAATATATGTTTAAAAAAATCACAAACTTGAGTTAAGACACAAAAATAAAGAAAAAAAATAAAAGAGTAGATAAATTATTAAAAATAATGATATTTAAAAAAATAGAGAATGAGGGGACATATTTAAAATTATAAAAAAGATTAAAATTATATACATATATTTATATTTTAGAATTAATTAAATACGGTTTGGATTTAAAATTTATAAAAATGTCATATAAGTATCAAAAAATTATAAAAATAGCCTGAAATGAAATGTATACCGAAACGCTCAATGAATTGAGCCGAAATTTGACCAAAATAGCTTAAACGAGACCGAAATGATTAAAATTTGAAGCGAAACAGAACGAAATGGTAGAATATACTAGACACTACATCGGAACGGCAAATTCTAGTCATTCCGGCCGGAACAGAATGGAATTTAAAACCTTGTGACCAAGTCCCCCGGAGGAGTCACACGTATTGGCATGAGGTTAAGTTGAAGGCAAGTTCGTTGATGATGAGGATCTCCCATGTTTTCAGGGAAATGAATCACATAGCTGACAGATTAGCTAAGCTGAGATCTAATGGAATTGATATTTTCTTTGCTAATAAACATGGTCTTCCGAAAAACATTTTGGGTACTCTTTAAATAGACCAAACTGGATTACATGTTATTCGACGCAGATAGTGGATTCTTACATGTTTGCTTTCTTTTATTTTTTGTCTTTAATTTAACCAGATTGATTGTTTTTATGCAATTATGTTTGTCGATTTTTCTTAATTTATCTTTAATATCAATAGTTCAACTCTTTGTGTAATAATTAGAGATTATATTAATGTTTTTTATACCTGGATTTGGATTTTATGATTATTTATAACCTCCAGGTATTATGGTTGTAATCATGGTATTCCTCGACTATAAGTGATGACTATTAATAAATTTGGAATATAGTACTCTTCTAAAAAAAAAGAAAGTGACTATTAGTATATTGATATATTTTTTAAGTTTTTAAAAATATTTAAACATGTTTAAAAAATATTTGAAATTTTTAAAAAGAAAAATACAATTTGTACTAGGAGCACACCAAGTGGGCAAGTTGAGGGGGCATAGTAGCACTACCTAGAATAAAAAAGTTTTGTATGTTTTCGAATCTAGGAGGCAGACCCTCCTCTGTCACTCTTTATTCCTTCTTTGTCTGGACATAAAAAAGATATCAAAATAGAATGAGAAATTATTTGTACAAGTCTAAAAAAAGTAGACCTTATTTTGAAAAGAGTAAAAAAATTATTTTCTATTAGTAGAATTCATTTTTTACAAAAAACTTGGACGAGATTTGTTTATTTGAGATTTGTACCATAATTCAAATAAAATGATGCTATGTTGTCCAAGTCCCGTGCCCCCAAGTGTACATAAAAGTGCATTTGTTTTCCTCTCTTTGTTTTAAGCATTTGTCTAAACATACACAAATGCTTTAATAAAATAAAAAAAATGATATTTATAGTCATAGAGTGAGCAAGTGTCTTACACTCATTTTGAAAAAATTTTAAAAAGAGTGAGTAAATAGATATCCATATAAAAAAAATTACTTTTTTTTAATAATGAATTTCATTTTTTTAAAAAAGATTGTACACTTATACAACTTATGACTATATATATGATTACTAAAATATATATATATATATATATATATATATATATATATATGCATTTATCGATTCATTCAAAGGCACGAGATTCAAACAAACGTAGCAGCACCCCGAGGAATTGAATGTAAAGGGCTGGTTAACATTGTGTTTCGAAAAAAGCTATGTACAAGTTATTGCTCAGTTACGTTCCTGTCATTAATGGTTGTCATTCTCCGACTTGGGTGAAATTTACACCCCAATTTGGCAAATTGATTACCATTCTAAGGTGAGTCAAGACCCAAGAGCAAGTATAGGTTTTCTTAGATACCTCCTGGAATATTATTAATGGTGGTCTCTGTGAATTTGTACATGGGTTGAGGAAGGTATTTTTAAATAAAGATAATGTGATGGACATGTTTCGTACTCCTATAAAGGATGTCTAATGACTTGCACTAGGAAAACCAAATAAAGGCTAGGTTGGTATGGGATACCTCCGAGGTCTTAGGCTGTGTTTAAGTAGTGGAGTGACTATTCAATATTCTATTAATATTACTTTTTATATACCTTTTACCACTATTTAATATTTTATTATTACATTTTTAGTACTTTTTACTATTATTCACAGATTATCTGACATCACCTCACTACCCAAACATAGCTTAAGTCAAAATAAGTTTGTGTGATATTTTAACTCTCAGGAAAAATGGTTACAAAGTTACCTCCATAATATGTGATAGCTAGTTCTCCCTCATATATCTAGAGTGAGCGTTCAATTGATATGATTTACTTAAATACTTGACCCCCTCCGATCTAGATTGGATTGCATGTTGTTAGCACTTTGAACTTGCTACCGTGTCGAATCGAATTTATATCCTAGGCAAGCAATCTGAGCCTTTATCTCACTAGGAATGGTTCGTAGTAATCTTTTCCATTACCTTATCAATTCGTTATTAATGGATTTGTGATCTTGACCCTCGTTAGGTGGGCTTGTGATCTTGGGTCCAGATAATTAATTATATTAATAATATCAAGCCTAACTAGCTCTCAATATATTTCTTTGAGAATCACAGAGGTTTCATTACTTGATACATTCCCTGTGTTCTTTATTTTATTATATTTTTTCATTTTTTGCTCTCTTTCATTGGTATTGGGAGGGTATAGGAAAAGCAAGAGAGATCCTTCAACTTCTCCTAACTTATTGTTACCAATAGAAGAAGCTGCTTGGTATCCTTCTCTCTCAAGTCTCACTATATATACGAACTTTCACAGCTTCTTGAGTCCTCTTTCTCGCCAGAAAAGATTTCTAGCTAGGAAACCCATTAATTAAGCTAATTGAATGTATGGTATTTTAGTAATTCGTGCTTTCTAATTTACTTGCCATGTTGATTACACACAACTGTTGGGAATGAATTCCAGGGAAACTCAATTGAATTAGGAGATTAATTGCTAGGCATTGTAAAGCTCGATTTGAGGACAAAGTGGATTCAGCTCAGTCGGTTTGGCATGTTGTTAAGTTGTGGATACGTAGGGTTATTTCATTAATTACGAAAGTTTCTAAACTCTCCTCCCATGATATTGCTCTTTTGCGTAGATTGGACATTCCAGTTTTACATCCTAAACCTAGGCAACTTCGTGTGGTGAGGTGGCTTTGGCCTCATCAGAGTTGGATGAAACTTAACACTGGTAGGAGTAGTCTACGAAATCCTGGGCCGGCTGGTGTTGGTAGGATGATTCGTGATAATTGTGGCAGGCTGCATACAGCTTACTTAGTGTTCTTGAGTTAGGGGTCTAATAATTTTACTGAGATGAGGAGTTTGTTGGAAGGGGTTCGAAGGTGCTGACAGTTTGGTTTTGATAAGGTTAAGATTGAAATAGATTCTCAATTACTTTTTAGCTAGATCACTAAGGGAGACTATACTATTTGGTATCTAGAGGATTTCTGGTAGGAATTGTAGGTTCTCTTGGGCGGTATAGAGTATCATTTGACTTACGTTTTCTACGAGGGTAATGTTGTGGCAGATTTTCTTGCCAAACAGGGAGCTGGGGGTATATATATGAATTGGTCTATTAAAGGTATTAATCTTCCCACTCATCTCAAAGGCCTTCTTCGTATGGACAGGATTTGTGACGCCCCCAAATTCCGTTTGGAATCGGACAGACATTTGAAGCATCGAGACATGCAACACAAGGTTACCTGCCCCCGTTCATGACATATAAGATGCAATGTTCCTAACATGCATCTAACATTATACAATATTTGCAGCGGATAATTTTTTTTTTTAGCAATACTATGCATCAAATTGAAAATATCCCAAATGCTTAAAACATACTTCATACATAAAGACCCATTGAACAACTAAGATCACAACACTAGTCCAAAATGGTTATGATCCAAAAAGTACTAGAGACGCAACTCCATCGTATAAGTAGTAATTTACGTTAACTACTATATTAACATTGACGTCGCACCGTCGCTTAGTCAACTGTGTCTAGTTGATCAGCTCTTGATTTTCCTTCAGGTCCTGTAACAAGATCTACCATTCGGGGGGGAATGGTAGTTGGGACTACCAAAGTGAGATTTGATTACAAATCTCAGTAAGTTAATAAAAACTTCCACACAAGCTAATGATGCATGGATGACAGTAAAAGCATAAATGCATAATCAAATTCATAAGTAATTAAAGCATAACTTGGCGTACAACATAGCTTAATTGACATAACTTAAATTGAAACATGAACTGAACTTGACTTGACATGAACTTGATCTGAAACTTGACTTAACATGAAAAATACATACTCCACAGTTGTTGTGGTCCCATGTATTCTACGTGTAAATACATACTCTACAGTTGTTGTGGCCCCATATATTCTACACAAACTTGACTTAACATGAAAAATACATACTCCACAGTTGTTGTGGCCCCATGTATTCTACGTGTAAATACATACTCCACAGTTGTTGTGGCCCTATGTATTCTACGGAAACTTATTTTTTAACTGCTTAAATACATACTCCACAGTTGTTGTGGCCCCATGTATTCTACGTGTAACAATTGCTGTGTCTCACGTAGTGTATGCGTCACAATTGCTGTGACCCCATACATAAGTAATCAAGATGAAACGTGACTGGAATACGAAATGACTGAAGCCCTGATGTAACATAACGTGACTTGAACATAACTTGAAATACATGACCAACTTGAGATAGAAATATTTCGTAACATGGCATAACATATAATAGACAACATATTTAATATGACATACTGTTGCAGTAATACATGACAGAATATATTATGTAATAGATAAAAATTGATGACAGAATAAATTTTGTATAATAGAAAATTACGTGATAACTTGGCATGGCATGACATATATGATAACACACATACATACACTGTAGTTCCTTTACTTAGCACACATACACAGTAGACTGCTAGTAAGTTAAAAGCTAACTTACCTCGATCTCCGCGTTTCTTATAAAACTTTAAGCGCGATCACGAGGAACTGTAATTAGTGATTCTAAAAGTTAGCACTAAATCACTAATAAATTAAAATATATAAAATACTAACATAAAGAGTAAAATTTTCATTTTACTCTCTGCATGTAAGAAAATGACAGTTTTACCTATAACTTAAGGATTTTGCATACTAACTCCAAAAGTCACCAAAATTTACATGCATCATGTAAATTTTATCCTCAATTCAAATATCAATTTAGAAAAATTTAAAACTAATTACAACTATTAAAACTCCATAGGGCCAAAATTTCTATATGCTATTTCTATTGATTTTTGTTTCCAACTTGTTTTGATCAACCTTTTGATCTATGACTTATAAATATGTGATCTTCAAACCAAACCATCACATGGTTTAAAAAGATATCCTAAAATATATATAAGCTTCTAATTCAAGATCACATGGTTAAAAATTAACCAAAACATAAATTTAGCCAAGAACATCCACACTTTGGCTGATCTGAATATCTCTTTGCATAAAATTTCATATCTTTGAAACTAATATCAAATATCTTCAAAATAATAATATAACATGTATATAAGATGCTTAGAATCCTCCAATAAAATTATCAAAGTCATTGGAATAGGTTTAGACCACCAAAGAGTTAAACTTTCTCAAAATAGAAACTGTTTTTCCTCTTCCAGTTTCCAAGTTTCTAAATCTAAGAAACTATTTCATCAAAACCTTTAATCATGCAAAACTCCTCAACCAATAGTCATATATACATGTTAACAATACTCCATAAAAATTTCGGACCAATATCTATCCATTAGCTTGGTAAAAAACTCCAAACTATAACATATTCTCCAGTTTATCTTTCAGAATGACCTTTCTATAATTTACATAATATTTGACTGACCAAATAATCTTTAAATGGGACAAATAAGATATCTACGTAAACTAGACTAAAAAAAAACAACTTATATGAAGGAGACTTTATGATAAAACACTTACAAAAACTTTGAAATGGGCATGTAAAAGAATTCCTAAAAGCTGTCCGAGAGAGAGTGTTTGATATTCTTTTAATGGAAAGTATAAATGAAAATAATTTCGTGGGGAGAGGTGGCTGGAGATACTTATGGATGAGATATGGAAGAGATGAGGCTGGAGTGAGAGTTAAGTGTAGGACTCTCTTACCTGAAGTGAGAGTTAAGTGTAGGACTCTCTTACCCGGAGTGAGAGTGGAGTGTAGGACTCTCTTACCTAATAATATCTACAAAAATCAATTCAAGATATTTTTATCCAATAATATTCACGAAATTAGTTTAAAATATTTTTATCTAATAATATCCACAAAATTAGCTTAAGATATTTTTATCCAATAATATCTACAGTTTTGAACAGACGTTTTGTCCGAAAATATGAAAAAATGTTATTGCGCCATAAGACCTTAAATAACCCTCCGAGTCTAATGGCACAAACCATAATACATTTTGACACTTCTAACTATCTCCAATAATCAAAAACATACTTCTGATACCATAGTAAATAATAACACTAATTATGTAGTTAGACAAAAACCTATACGATTAATGGATTCGTGAAAACTTATGGGGTTTTCACGAGGTTCCTAAAGTTAATAGAAATTTCACAATTGAATTTCTAGCGGGTTGTTACAGGATTGGTATTCCCTATTTAGGTCTTTCGTAGTATTCCTATGAACAAGTACAAATTGTTGAATGCTCATCTGCAAGTCCATTGGTGGAAATTGAAGTTGATGGTATTATTGGTGGAGAAGAATTTAACACTATAAAGTGTGATAGTGATGATGGGAACAATGAAGTTGATGGTATTATTGGTGGAGAAGAAAATCCTAGTGCCCCTATGGATTTCCAAAAATATGCATACCAAAGGAAGCCTGGGAAGAAAATATCTGCTGTTTGGAAAGATTTTAAAATAGTATAGAAGAATGGTGTCAAGAAAGCTGGTGCCACTTTTGCAAAACCTCTTGTCTATTTCTAGATCAGGTTCTACAACTCACTTTCATAGGCACTTGACCAGTTGTCTTCCACACATAGCTGCTTCTAAAAGGTAAAAGGTTTTGACTATTGCCATGAAGGGTCATGAATGTGTGAATGTAGTGAAGAATTTCTCGTATGATATGAAAAAGGTAAAAGAACTAGCTTCTCACATGATACTTTATCACGAGTATCTATATTTGTAGTGATGATTCAAATTTACATTTTGATGCCTTGGAGTGATGGAAGGTCAATGATCTAAAATACCAAATTTTATTTAAGATGGCATGTGATATTTTGTCAATTCTAATTACTATAGTAGCTTCAGAACCTACATTTAGTGCTGGTGGTAGAGGGATTGATCCTTATCGTGCATCAATGTCTGTTGAAACAATAGAAATGTTATTATGTGGAGCTGACTGGGTTCGAGTACTTCATGGTTTGAAAAAATCATCGAATGTAAGTATAATTTTATTTAATGATTTTTCATTGCCATCTAGAACTTGTCTTAACTTATTGAGAATTTGTCTTAACTAATTTTTCTCTTTCATTTTCTAGAGAGAAGAACCAACTTATGATGAGATTTTACTGCCTTGATGGGAATCAAGTGGCAAGTTATATATTTTTGCCTTTTGATATAATGCTATTTATTTTTATTGTTTTATTATATCATGTTACTAATTATATCATGTGTGTTTTGCATTATAGGTTGATGGTGATTGGCATCTGGTTGGTTTTTAATTTTTTTTTTTTTTTTATGAATTGATCTATTAGAAATACTACAAGGAACAATGATAGGATATGTTGTTTAAGACAAAAGTTGTAATTATTTTTGTAGACCAAACTTATTGACTCATTGGAGGTTGGAGGCTTGGAACTATCCAGCCAGACAAGGTTGGGAACTTGGAATTTTTTGAAAGCTTGGATCTAGGTAATTTCATTACTTGAATATCCGACTTACTTGAATTGTAGCCCTAATTTTTTCGTAAAAGTATAATTATGCTTAATGAAGAAATATGGATAATTATAAGGAGTTTTTTGTAGTGTTTCTTTTTGTACTTGGTGCTCAAAAAAATAGTATTTACTATTTACTTGTGCTGTTTACATGTGCCATGGAGGCTTTGATGTTGTTCTATCAATCTACCACTACCTTTCGTGATAATTTTTGATTAATTATTATTGAAAAGCTCTGAAGCTACTAAGCACTAAGTCATTGAATTGGGTTATATTTGTAATGAGCTATATTTGTAAGTTTGAATTGGGCTATATTTGTAATGAGCTCTAAGCTTTTGAAGCTACTCAGTTTATTCTTTTTATAAGTTTGCTGTAAATTGTAATTGTAATTAGTAATTTACCATTTGAAATTATAATTTATTATTTTTATTTTTTTAAAGTCTGCTAAAAATTGTAATTGTAATTAGCGACCTACCATTTGAAATTGTAATTTATTATAATATGATATCTTAAATGTTGGAATTATTATTTTACCTATTTGTAAATTGTAATTATATTGTGGGCCTGTGGCAAGTGATGAATCATTGATTTATCTAAAAGCATTAAGAGCTCAATTTAATATATATTATCATAATTCTAGTTAAAATTGATTAAGAGAAATAATTCCATTCATTTATAAAAAAAAAAAAAAATAATCTCATTTGTGCTTCAACCAACCAAAAAAATAAAAAATAAAATAATGGATCAGATTTAATTCGAGCTCGAGTCAAGCTACTTGAGCTCATATCAACTCGAGTATTTTTTGTACTCGAGTTTGAGTCGAGTTTGATCATAATTTATGTTAGACGAGTCGAGCTCGATCAGAAATTTTCAATATTTTTCGAGCTCGAATCAAATTCGAGCAGATATATATGCTAAACGAGCTCTTAACCCCCTGTTCGAATTCGACTCGATTCGGTTCGTTTGCAGCCCTACCTATGATTTTTTGTTTCTAGAGTTATTTGTGCTGACCTTTATGTTTCAGTGTTTTTTTTTTTCTTTTTGCAGGGTTTTTGCTTTGTTTTTTATATAGTGTCCTTGTTTTGGCCTATATTCTTCTATTTGATTATTTATGAAATTTTGATGCCTGGGTTTTGATTTTATATGTTAACCCTCAGGTGTCTAGTTATAACCACTGTTTTCCTCTACCAAAAATGAGGGTTATTAATAAAATTGGGGTACCGTCCTCTTCTTTATATATAAAAATAAAATAAAAAATAAAAAATAAAAAAGCAAGCCTGTCAAGACCATATCATCATAATTCAAAATGATCAATAGAGTATGCACCAAATTCATCTCACCAAGAGAAGAGAGGACAGGGTACCGAGTCAAACGATATGAGCTTTCATCTCTTCGTCTTCAATGGTTAATATGAAATTCTTACTTCTCACTTTTATCTGCGTTGAGGATCTATATAATATAAGTTCATAATATTTATAGACAACGATGAACAAGGAGAGTTGCTCCCCTTTGATTCATGCTGGGGAGCACTGCATCAATTAAATTTGGGCTACTCAATTATCATGGTATTTTTTGTATACTGTTGGTCTAGCTATTACGACTCCAGCCGTCGGTGTGGTTCTGGCTTCACTGCGCTTATCTTCCATGAAGGGGCTTGCTCTTGCTGCTGTGATAGGAGGGTATGAATGGTTTCAGTGCAACTGTGTATGATATACACCATTTCAGCGGATTGTCATTGCCTCGAATAGTTTTAGAGCTTCTCCAAGTGAGGTGGAATGATTTTATTGGGCAACTAAGAAGTTACTGTTTTGGATTCCTAGTTTGGATTAGGAAATGATCTCATCTCATCTTATCATTACAATTTTTTCAAATTCTCACATAAAATATAATAAAAAATTCAACTTTTTCAAATTTCAAAATACTAATTATAACAATATTTTATTTAACTTTTATCTTTTATCTAAAACCATTTCATCTTATCTCATCTTATTTCTGAATCCAAATAAAATAACTTTTGGTAATGGCATTTTGTGTACGTTTCTCTGTGACAGCGGTCCAGGATAGTTTTTGCGGCTTCATTGTACCGCTAGCTTGGCTTGGCTTTCCAAGAATGTAAAGTTATTGTAATGAGATGAGATGAAAATTTTGTAAATAGAAATAAAATAACTTATAAATACTAATGAGATAATTTGGGTTAAGTATTTTTTTATATTTTGAAAAAGGTAAGAGAAAAAGTTGAATACAAAATATTATAATGTTAAAATATTATTATAGTATAATTTTTTTAATATAATTTATGTTTTGAGATTTAAAAAATTTGATTTTTTTTATTTTTTAAATTAAAATTTAAAAAAGTTGTAATGATTTAATTTGAAAGTGTTTGTATTTAAATAATATTTAGGAAGAAAATAAGATGAGATAAGATGAATTGATCGAAATATAATTCCAAACATCCCTCAATCTACAACAATTATAAACATTTTGACAACAAATTAAAGTGGTTTTATAAAAATAAATTTACAAATTAATATATATAAACGTGATTTGATGTAGTACATTAGATTATAAAATTATTGTAAAATAGATATAACGTATTAGATACGTTAATTTATAAATTTATTTTTTTAAGATATTTTTTGTGACACTAGTTTTTAGAATAATATTTTGCTCAATTTCAATTACATGAATTTTAAAATTTTTAGGAAGATAATAATAATAAAAATAAAAATGCTAATAATTTAGTTTAAAAATAATAAATATTGATTTGGTAAACTCAGCTTTAATATTGAGTGCGTATAATACTAAATTTAAAAGTAATGGTTGGGATAAAATGTATTTCGAGAAACATTACAAGAGAAGTGGGTTTTTGTGACCAAGATTTAATGATCAAAATGACTATTTTCTACGAAAACCGTAAGAAATAGTCATTTTGGTCATTAAATCTTGGTCACAAAAGCTCACTTCTCTTGTAGTGTTAATTAAAGAAGTTATGATAATAATATAAGAAATTAGGGGAAAAAAAAAGCCCAAGCAAAATGGTTTTATATTTATTTTTTAAATGCTTTGATCTAAGAAAAAACTTCATCGAGCTAAATAGATTTCAACTCGTCCTTTTTCCTTTTTGTACGTATCACATAAGCAGATATATCTACAAGAAAAACGGGTTAAATTAGTTAAATAGAGTCTTTTTGTTACAATAAATTAATCATAAAAACTCATTTTTCTTATAAAATATGATGTCAATAATCACTTTCAATATTTCAAGATAAATAATATGAAACGTACAAAAGAAAATCTTTCGATAATTGAAGACCATATATGCATCTATTCATTCCCGTAAAGAGAGTTCGTCAACTTCCCCTTCATCACTTGCTGCCCATTTTTTTTTTTAAAGAAGAAAAAAAGAAAAAGAAACAGATAGATTCATTTTCCAACTTATTCAAAGAATGGAAAATATTTAATTTATAAATTTTTTTTTTATAAAAATAAACTTACAAATTAATATAATATATATATTATATTATAAAATGATATTCATTATAAAATCTAGCGTATTATATTATATCAATTTAAGAATTTAGTTTTATAAAATCTCTTTAAATTATAATATTTCTCTTAAAAGAACTTCCAGTAGCACTACAGGTTCTTCAATTCTTCTATGTGAGATTTATGTCGTGTTTGAATGGTAGAGTGAATGGTAATCTGACGTCACTCAACTATTATTTAATATTTTATTATTATTTTTTTTATCACATTTTTACTACTATTTATAAATCATATGAGATCATCACCTCACTGTCCAAAGTTCTATACCAATAGTTGCCAACTCGATCCTAGGAATCCATGCATGCATGCTTGATTTCACAAGTGGCCAGTGGGGTTAATACTGATGGAGAAGTTCTAACCACTCCACTGGGTTTGAAAATGGAGATCATAGGGTAGAAGATTTTATTAAAATTTTAACGTACTCTTAATTAAGATTATGCAGATAGATAACATAAATCACAGCATGCATGATACCTTTTATTTGATCATCACACTTACACACTAAGATATTTTACATAAATAAAAACCCATGCAACTAGTACTGGTTCTACGTGCAATTAGGGAACCTTCTTCCATGACGAATTCATTTTTTATTTTTTCTTGGCATCTTAATTTTTACTTATTTAATTGCCGTACTGAATCCTGATATATTATCTTACACGTACGAAGTCCCTTATAAATTGCACCATCCTTCTTAATTAATTAATCATCACTCGTGATAAATGGTAGCATCTGGTGCTTGCTCAAATTCTTCTGCAAATGCTCTTTCTTTAGAACCGTGGACTTGATCATCGGTGTAAGCTGAGAGGTTAGGTCTGGGTTCGAAGTCCTTGACAAACTTCTTCTCTGATTGATCGTGACCAACATCACCAAAACGCTGCTTGTGATCATGATCTTTATGGTTGAAATCCTCGACAAGCTGGTCTAATTTGTTGATCTCTGCTCCCAGCTCAGACATGTGATAGTCATCGGCATTCTTGTTGAGTTGAGATGGCGAGGAATCCAGAGAAACAAGGATTTGAAGTGCTTCCGGCATGGGCTGTTCTTTCATAACACTAATCCAATATTCTCCAGGATCCTTTCTTGCTTCTATGCTATGATCTGCAGCCATCTGCTCCGCAAAAGATACAAAAGAAAACTCACAAATTATTATTTGATCAAGCCCATCTAATTAATATTCAAACACAGGAGTAAAATAATTAATTTCCTTACCAAGAGAACTGAGAAGAAGGCCATGAGCCTGCATGCAATACGAGGATTCATCACGTATGTTAGATCTATAAATTTATCGCAGCTCGTACAAAGCTCTTGTTAATGATGTTTTGTTATCAGCATGGAGTACCTATAAGTTCTAGGTATTTATAGACAGTATACGAAGAGATTCATTAATGCCTTTGAAAAGAATTGAAGTCCTCGGGACTCAAGAGGAGGAGCACCGCATCGAACCTAATCTACTCAATGATTTAGATCTGGTATTAATCTATTGATTAAACTGTTACGGATGATGGGAAAGTGGGACCAGTGCTTTTGTTTGTTGGAAAAGCGGGTCTTCTATAGATCTCTCTCCCACACACGTACACAATCACATATATGAATATATATATTATATATTGTAAGCATGACAAAGTTATTCATCATTTCAGTATTGATTTTTCTCTTTCAATTCTAGTATAATTTTGATCATCTTGAGATTTTAAACGAACCAGACTCTGGTTAAAAGTGATTTAATTAAATATTGAATACATTGAAATTTAGACTCTATAATATATAATATATTGCTATCATGTTGTTTTTTAAAGAGTTTGTTACGTATAAGTAAAGTCATATAAATATTAAATTCTTCATATTCAAAATTTAAATTAACATTATTTTTAATAAAATTTATTTTTTCATAAATCATATTAAATTAATGTATATATTAATACGCAGTTATGTTTATTGTGCTTGTAACTATATTTTTCCTTTTTTAAATACTTGTATAATTCGATTTTTCTGTAGGAGACTAAAGTTTAGGTTTGTTTTGGTTGGACTGATTACATTCTCTCATACTTGTTCATCCAAAAATCATAAACAAGAGATTCAACATCTTAAAAGACAATTATTTATTACCACATAAGAAAGAAATCAACTGGAGGTGAGTACATATAGAACTTAATTTGGCGTTTTCTTTTTAGTTACTATACAATTTTCAAGTGCATTTTTTGGCTTAAAAAATGCTTACATATTTTAAGGTGTCATGGCTATATGTGAAACTCATACGTGCTCAGATATTATAGCTTTGATGTTGTTTCTTTTATTGATCCCTTGCATTTATTTACACAAAAAGTATGCAGAGGAGATACTTTTAAGCCATCAATTAATAAATGAAATATTGAAGCAAAACTTATCAAGAAATCTCCAAAAGGCTTGATGAATCTATTGCAAACATATCTATCATGAGGATGTTTTGTTAATGAAATAGGTCAAATCTATGTGCATCTTCAACTTTTATATAGTTTTACCTTTTTGAGGACATTTATTTTTATTCTTTTGGTTAAATTTATTGTGCTTTGATTTTTATTGATTTTCTTTGAAATATAGGTCTTTTTTTTTTTTTTATCTTGGATTTTTTGGCTTGGATTTTTATTAATATGGTTTTATGCTTTTATATATATATATATATATATATATTTATATATATATATATATTTATATATATATTTCTGTTTTTGAAGATCATTTTTATTTGCAGCGAAATAAGATTCGTTACATATATTTTTAACTGTTGATAATTATTTACAGCAATACTATTCCCCGCAATTAATCATTTCGGGATAACCAACGTTGTGGCAAAACGATTCTACCTCACGCGGAAAGCTGCATCATCTCCGACGAAATTTCTTCGCGGCAAAAGATAATCTATATATCTACAAAATTCGAATGTCACCGTAATTGATCAATCCAAACATTTTGTTCTTAACCAACTTGTCCGGAATGAATTTCGGTCGGAAAAGTATTTTGCAGCGAAAAGTATGCAAAAGGCCAGATTGTAGTGCCTTTTCTTCTTCGGTTTCAATGAATATATCTCGACAATTTAGTAAATTGTACAAACATGTTTTAAATCATGGACTAAGGTATAGTACTTCAGCAAAATAAATATCATATTATAAAAGAAATAATAGTTTGAAGTGGAGGGGATGGAGTATGTTTTTTCCATTTACTATATTTACATATATATATATAGATATGTATATTAATATATATTTATTTGGAGAAGTACGTACAGGTGCACAAAATGATCGATTAGTCCACCACATTATGATTGATATATATTAAAGGATATTCAACCAAAATGATTGACCTGTGGGCCGAAAAATAGGATATAAAAATAAAAAGTTAGATATAAAGCAAGATTCTCATTTCCATTAATTGCGGTAATTAATTATATCTTAAAGCATTCATTATTTTAAATATTTTTTTATAAATAATCTTACAATTTGATCACATTTTTCTTTCTTTCACGAGAATATATATTCAAAGCCCAAAAGTCCTCATTTAAATTAACAAAATCAGTACTCTTTTGTTTTTGGCACTTGTAAGTATCAAAACCTCTTAAAAATTTGCATAAACATAATTCATTTTATATATCTATTTTTTTATATTTTAAATTTTAAAAAAATTAATACAAGTTTCAAAAAATATTAGCCCGGAGCGTAGTTAACTTAAGTTTTCACTCTTCTAGCTAGTAGAAATATCAATCTCAATCTCTAGTGAATAATTAAGATAGTTAAATCAAGTAAAAAGGCTCTTAAACATATCTAAATACTTTCATTTAAGAAACATAAAAAAGTGACTTAGTGGAGGCAAATCAAGAACACCCTAGAGTTAAGGAGGCCGACAACAAATCAAGGTCGACTACTTTCGACCATATATAATGCAATAAAAAGTGATAATTTGGGGCCCTTCTTGACCTTCTTATAAACCAAATTTGCTAGAAAAAGGATTTAGTTTCATAGGGGACATGTCATGTTCAAGAGCCATTCATCAACCGTTACTTTGTTCTGTAGCACATAAAACACATGGGGGTGTCTATCCTTATCTGTGATGCCGATCGAGTTGAGAGTTCTTGTCAGCATGCTAATCATTACATATTAATATATATGGTCGTGATCCATTTAATCCACGAGACCCAAATGAATAAATATTTTACCATCTATATATAATTATATTTATATTCTATTTTTATTTTTAGTTTAATTTATCTTAAAATTTTGCTTCTAAAAACCTTTTTGGTTTTAGGCGTGCTAAACTTTTGTTCATATATATCAACCCACTTAAGGAAAAGAATAATGCTAGTATGCACCTCATTTTGATCGCTCACACATTTAATTTTTTTTTAAATAACTTGTTTCTTAATTTCTGTGTACATATGAGTATTACGCATATTGAAGTTGAAACTGACTCTAAAATGGTGGTCGAGTGGTGGGATCAGAATGATCAAATCCCCTGGAGGAGTCACATGTTGGCATGAGGCTCAGTTGAAGGCTAGTTCGTTGGTGATGAGGATCTCCCATATTTTCAAGGAAATGAATCACGTAGCTGATAGATTAGCCAAGCTAAGATATAATGGAAATGACATTTTCTTTGCTAATAAGCATGGTCTTCCGAAAGACATTTTAGATGTTCTTCGAATGGACCGAGCTGGATTATACGTTATTTGATGCAAATAGTAGATTCATACATATCACTACAACATATAGTTGTTTTTCCCACGAGTTCTTTTTTGACGACAGAAGATCGTGGCAAATAGTGTTTGATTGACACCAAAGATATTCATGGGAACAAAACATGGTTTTTACCAGATTGATTAAATAAATTTCCTATCCAAAAAAAAAAAGAGAGAGAAAGAAAAACAACGTGCTTGAGAAAGGAAATCATTATACTTTTGGTTTCAAAAAAACAACAATTACAATTTCTAGCCTTGAAAAGAAAATTTTTGAACTTATGACTAATGCATGGTTACTCGGACTTTAATTGAGCAAAGTTCTTCTTCTTCTTAGGTAGGTGACATTGCTCCAAATGTATTCTTCTAAGTGTAGAAGTGTTAAGTTGTATCAAGAATGAGTTCAAGATCATATTCCACAAGGACAAATAATCTATGTCAAGTGTTGGTGAGACAAAGTTATGATATATGAATAAATGAGAATTGTTGTGAACATTGTTTTTGAGTTCTTAATACTTTTGAAAAGAAAATGTAAAATGGATTATATACAAAGATAAATAGGGATTTGTAATTTGTAGATGAGAGGTGTCATTCTAAGATGGCATTTGCTAATGTGAAATATAAAATGAAAACTGAACTTTTTGTAGCAAAAGAAAGGAAATAAAAATTGTAGTATAAAATTTTGATTTGGTCAAAGAAACAAACACCTAAGCTTCAAGTTTAGCTTTAGTTGGTATTGATTCTTGCAATCTCAATCCCTTTTAATTTTCTCAATTATTAATGTAGCCAAGGTATTTATAATAGGAGGATTTGACTTTGGAAATTCATTTCCAAAGTTTTTCAACATATTTTTTTGAAATGCATAAATGGAGATAGAAATTGGAATTAACATTGAACCCTTGCATTCTTTCAAGCATCTAGTGTGCCTTTTGTCAACAACAAATCTTGAGCAAGAGATTCAAGCCATTTCTAATATAAATCCATCAACAAGATAATAAATGAGAATAAATAAGAGTAGATGCGAGTTTTCATTACATGAAACCACAATCAATTTAAGTTATTCCATCGGCTTAGGCTATAAAACTAGCATTCCATATTCAATGTAAAATCAACTGAAAATACTAAGGAATTTTAATTACGTGAATTTTAAAATGTTTAATAGGAAGATAATAACAATAATAATTTAGTTTAAAAATTAAAGATATTGATTTGGCAAACTCAGCTTTATTATATTATTGTCATAACTTCTTTCTCGAAATACATTTTATCCCAACTATTACTTTTAAATTTAACCACAATCAGTTTAAGTTATTCTATCGGCTTAGGCTATAAAACTAGCATTCCATATTCAATGTAAAATCAACGTCTGAAAATACTATGGAATTTTAATTACATGAATTTTAAAATGTTTAATAAGATGATGATAATAATAATAACAATAATAATAATAATAATAATAATAATAATAATAATTTAGTTTAAAAGTAATAAATATTGATTTGGCAAACTCAGATTTAATATTGAGTCCGTATAATACTAAATTAAAAATAATGGTTGGGATGAAATGTATTTCGAGAAAGAAGTTATATGGGGCAATAATATAATAAATTAGGAAAAAAAAAGTCCAAGCAAAATGGTTTTATACTTATTTTTTAAATGCTTTGATCTAAGAAAAAACTTCATCGAGCTAAATAGATTTCAACTCGTCTTTTTTCCTTTTTGTACCTATTACATAAGCAGAATGTGATGTCAATAATCGCTTTCAATATTTCAAGATAAATAATATGAAACAAATGAAAATCGTTCGATAATTGAAGACCATATATGCATCTATTCATTCCCGTGAAGAAGAAACAGATAGATTCATTTTCCAACTTATTAAAAGAATGAAAATTATTTAATTTATAATTTTTTTAAAAAAATAAATTTATAAATTAATGTAATATATATATTATAAAATTACATTTATTATAAAATATTCTAACGTATTATATTATATCAATTTAGGAATTTAGTTTTATAAAATCTCTTTAAATTATAATATTTCTCTTAAAAGAACTTCCAGTACTGCAGCTTCTTCAATTCTTCTATGTGAGATTTATGCTGTGTTTGGATAGTAGAGTGAATAGTAATATGAGATCACTTAACTATTATTTAATATTTTATTATTATTTTTTATATATTTTTTACTATCTTTTACTAATATTATTTAATTAATATTTTATCATTATTTTTTTAACACTTTTTCATAACTATTCATAAATAATGTGAAATCATCACCTCACTGTCGAAAGTTCTGTACCAATTGTTGCCAACTCGATCCTAGGAATCCATGCATGCATGCTTGATTTCATAAGCTGTGGCCAGTGGGATTAATACTGATGGAGAAGTTCTGACCGATCCACTGGGGTTTGAAAATGGAGATCATAGGGTAGAAGATTTTATTAAAATTTCAACGTACTCTTAATTAAGATTATGCAGATAGATAACATAAATCACAGCATGCATGATACCTTTTATTTGATCATCACACTTACACACTAAGATATTTTACATAAATAAAAACCCATGCAACTACGTACTGGTTGACGTGCAATTAGGGAACCTTCTTCCATGGCGAATTCTTTTTTTATTTTTTCTTGGCATCTTAATTTTTACTTATTTAGTTGCCGTACTGAATCCTGATATATTATCTTACACGTACGAAGTCCCTTATAAATTGCACCATCCTTCTTAATTAATTAATTCTCACTCGTGATAAATAGTAACATCTGGTGCTTGCTCAAATTCTTCTGCAAATGCTTTTTCTTTAGAACCGTGGACATGATCATCGGTGTAAGCTGAGGCAACAAACTTCTTCTCTGATTCATGACCAACATCAGCAAAACGCTGCTTGTGATCATGATCTTTATGCTTGAAATCCTCGACAAGCGGGTCTAATTTGTTGATCTCTGCTCCCAGCTCAGACGTGTGACAGTCATCGGCATTCTTGTTGAGTTGAGATGGCGAGGAATCCAGAGGAATAACGATTTGAAGTGCTTCCGGCATGGGCTGTTTTTTCATAACACTAATCCAATATTCTCCAGGATCCTTTCTTGCTTCTATGCTATGATCTGCAGCAATCTGCTTAATTCGCAAAAGATACAAAAGAAAACTCAGAAATTACTATTTGAATAAAGCCCTTCTAATTAATATTCAAACACAGGACTGAAATAATTAATTTCCTTACCAAGAGAACTGAGAAGAAGGCCATGAGCCATGCAATACGAGAATTCATCACGACTGTTAGATCTATAAATGTATCGCAGCTCGTACAAAAGCTCTTGTTAATGACGTTTTGTTGTCTGCATAGAGTACCTATTAGTTCTTGGTATTTATAGACAGCATTCAAAGAGATTTAGGCTGAGTTAGCCAACCTAATTCAACTCAATTTATCTTATCTAATTATTATAACTTTCTTAACTTTTAATATAAAATATAATAAATAATTTAATTTTTTTAAATCTTAATAAAACTCTTTTAAATTTTAAAATAATAATAATATTAAAAAATAATATTTTAAACTTTTATCTTAACTTAACATCCAAACCGATGAAACGAATGAAATCCCCAGGACTCACGATGAGGAGCACCGCAACAAACCTAATCTACCCAATGATATAGAACCGGTATTAATCTATTGACTAAAAATGATGGGGAAGTGGGACCACTGACCAGTGCTTTTGTTTTTAGGAAAAGCGGGCCTTCGATATATAATTATATATATATATATATATATATATACAAAAAGCTACCGTGCCGGCCATTGGATCGCTTATAATTATTTTGTATTTAATAATTAAAGAAGTAATTATATATTAATATATTTTGTATCTTTTAAAAATATTTAAATATATTAAAAAATATAAAAATCAAAATTAAAATTAAAAATTAAAAATCTTAAAATATACTAACAGTTAAATGGAACGGTGCCACACTAACTACAGAGTAGCACTTGGAAGAAAAAAAAAAAAAAACTACAGAGTAGCACTACTAATATATACATATATATATATATACACACACATAATAATCATGTCATGCATATTCTTAATTATTGATGAATAAAAAATACAAGCATTAGCAAACTGAACAAGCAAGAGTAATAAAAATGATATACGTGATAATAAGTAGAATGTTATAGTGGGGAAGACTCGATATTATGATCAAGTCCAGAAAAGATTGTTATGCTAGTCGCTCCCGCTCCTATTTTTGAAAAAAAAATAATAATTTTAAAACAAATAAACTTCTAACTAGTTAACATCTATTAAAATCCTGAAATGGTAGATATTTATAATTTTAATATTACCATATAATATATTTAACAAATTAAAGTACTTGAAGTTTGAAGTAAGTGCTGATCGATGTGACAAAATCCATATCAATATTTGAGATTGGTTGACAAAATTTTGCTGAATTCATTCCTTCTAATTAAGCCTATAAATTAGTTATTCCTCTTTTTATATTAATAAAAGAAGACAATATTCCTCTTTTTATATTAATAAATGAAAAATTATATATCGTAGTATATATGCAATTAATTACCTTGCATGTAGAATAAGATTGAAGATGTCAATGACAAATTCAAAAGTAAAATACCCACACTTCTTTTATGATCTCTACTTGAGATGACATATTCGCAAGGATTAGAATGAAGAATCCATATGATTGAATCTATGATCTCTTTCTTTTTTATCCATAACATATCAGTTGAATTACAAGTTAATCACAAGAAAGAGGTAAAAGAAGTGATTAATATTTTGAAAGTCGTCATAATAGACAAAATTAAAGAGGCAATTGCCAAAGAATAATGACAGGTAATCACAAGTTTCAGGTGATTAACATATACTCAAAAGACAGATGGCCAACATAATTTTTGGAACCCTATAGGATTTGCTCCATCTTTCCGACCAACCCTCAATGAAAATAAAAAATTAAGATGTTGTTTGGTTAGCCAATTCAACTCAATTCATTTTATTTAATTATTACAACTTTTTTAACTTCCAATATAAAATATAATAAATAATTTAACTTTTTTAAATTTCAATTCAACCTTTTCAAATTCTAAAATAATAATATATTAAAAAATAATATTTTAAACTTTCATCTCAATTCAACCTACTATCCAAATTGGGCCTTGTTAAAATTCCTTGTGCCATATGCAGATCATCGCGTTTTCTTGTTCGGTTTCAATGAAAATATCTCAACAATTAATTGAGTAAATAGTACAAACATGTTTTAAATCATGGACTAAGGTATACTTTAGCAAAATAAATATCATATTATAAAAGAAATAATAGTTTGAAGTGGAGGGGGTGCAGTATATATATATTTTCTATTTAATATATATATATATATATTTTGTCTATTTAATATATATATATATATACAAAAATTTTATGTGCAGTCCTTTTTATGCACTCTTTTGTGCACTCTAGTGATATGATTGGTTGGATATTAAAAAAAAATTAATCCAGCCAATCATATCAGTGGAGTGTACAGAAAATACGCAAAAGTGACTGTATGTAGTATTGCTCATATATATATATATATATATATATTTTGTTTGGGGAGGTATGTATAGGCGCACAGGTGTCACAATTCAGTAACCTCACAATCGTGTTTAGTCCACCACATTATGATAGATAGATCAACCAAAATGATTGACCTGTGGCCCTGGGCCGGGAAATGGTATATAAAAATAAAAGTTAGATATAAAGCAAGATTCTCATTTTCAATTGTGGTAATTAATTATATCTTAAAATATTTATTATTTTAAATATTATTTTATAAATAATCTTACAATTTGATCACATTTTTCTTGCTTTCATGAGAATATTAATTCAAAGCCCAAAAGTCCTCATTAAATTAACAAAATAGTACTCTTTTGATTTAGTGGAGATAAATCAAGAACCCTAGAATTAAGGAGGCCGACCACAAATCAAGGTCTACTTTCGATCATATATAATGCAATAAAAAGTGATCCCATAAAACACATGGGGTGTCTATCCTTGTCCGTGATCCATTTAATCCACGAGACCCAAAGGAATAAATATTTTATCATTTATATATAATTTTAATTATATTTTAATTTTAATTTTTTTTTAGTTTAATTTATCTTAAACTTCTGCTTTTAACAACCTTTTCGGTTTTAGGCGTGCTTAGGGCTGTAATCGAGCTGAGTCGAGCCGAGCTTTGGCTTGTCGAACTCGAGCTCGACTCAAAATACTCGAGCTCGAGCCCGAGCCCGAGCTCGAATTTGTTTTTAATTTTTTGTTCGAGCTCGACTCGATAAGTTGAAATCTTAACTCGAGTTCGAGCTCGAGTTCGTCCCACAAACGAGTTCGAATCGAGTCGAGTTTGAGCTCGAGCTCGAACTTGAATTATTATTTTTAATAAGATTTAATAATTAATAAATTAAATAAATAAATAAATAAGAATTAATATTAAATTTATACAATTAACAAGTAGAACCTCTATTAAATTATAAAATTTTAAAAAATTTATAAATAATTAATATCTAACTAGTTGATATTTGTCCAAAATAACAATATATTATATGCCTACATATATTATTAATACATATACTTAATATGATAGAATATATCTATTTCAATATTTCATATATGGTTTCCACATACTAGTATATGAAATTATTAAATTTTATCAACTAATTATTATACAAATTATAAAATATACCTATGAAGTATATTTACTATATAGACATAAGTAATTAGAATACATATTATATATTTAATTATAAAAGTGGTATGCTTATATTATTAGCTAATACATATATACATGCATAGGTGTATGTATATATTTATTAATATATGAATGAATTTTAATCGAGTCGAGCTAACGAGTCGACTCGAGCATAAACGAGCGAGCCTAAACAAGCCTTAGTCGAGTCGAGTTGAGTTTTGTCGAATATATATCATTTACAAATCGAGCGAGCATCTGCTTTAACGAACGAGCTTTTTTTTTTTCACGAGTCGAGTTCGATTCGAGTTTAACCGAGCGAGCTATCGAACAGACTGGTTCATTTACAGCCCTAGTTGTGCTAGACTTTTGTTCATATCCACTGAGGGAAGGAAAAGAATAATGTTAGTATGCTATTCATTTTGACTGTTTATATATTTAATTTTTTTTGAATTATTTTTTATTTATTAATTAAAGAAATGACTATTATTGTATTGATATTTTTTAAAAAAATGTTAGAACATATTTAAAAAATTCTTAAAATAAAAAAAAAAAATTACAATTTGTACTAGGGGCATACTAAGTGGACAAATTGAGAGGCATAATAACACTACCCCAGAAGGAAAAAAGCTGTTTTCGAATCCAGGAGGCACACCCTCCTCTGTCACTCTTTGTTCCTTCTCTGTTTGAGCATAGAAAAGATAACAAAATAGAATGAGAAATTATTTGTACAAGTCTAAAAGAAGTAGACCTTATTTTAAAAGGAATAAAAAAATAAAAAATTATTTTTTATTAATAGAATTTACTTTTTTATAAAAGACTCGTACGAAATTTGTTTATTTAAAACTTGTACCATTACTCAAATAAAATAATGCTATGTCGTCCGAGTCCTGTGCCCCCAAGTGTACATATAAGTGAATTTGTTTTTCTCTTTTTGTCTTAGCATTTGTCTGTTTAAAAAAAATACACAAATGCTTTAACAAAATAAGAGAAATGATATTTACAATGATAAAATATATAAGTGTCATACACTGTTTTTGAAAAAAGTGAGTAAATATATAACTCATATGAAAAAATTAATTTTTTAATAATGAATCTCACTTTTTTCAAAAGGATATACACTTATACAACTCATGACTATATATAATATTATTGTACTAAAAAAAAGCATTTATCGGTTCATTTGGAGGCATGATATTTGGACAAACGTAGCGACATATGGAAGAATTCAATGTCAAAGGTTGGTGAACATTGTGTTTCAGACAAAGCTACGAACAAGTTGTTGCTCAGTTACGGTCCCTGTCATCGGTTGTCGTTCTCCGGCTTAGGACAAGAAATAGAAAGTAGTCTGTAAAGGAAGTCTTTATTGAGATGAATTCACCATTACAAAAGATGGTTGTAGTGGCCATTATATATACAGAAGGTGGCCTCTACTCTGCAATGTCATAGCACTAGAAAACAGAAAACAAATTCTAACAACCTACTGCTGTTTATAAGGACAGAATGTACACTACTGCTATGTATAAGGGCAGAATGTACACGTATAGAGAATGTACAAATATGTAAAGGAATATACTATATTACAACTTTTAACACTCCCCCTCAAGATGAACTATATATGTTCAAAGGTTGCATCTTGCAAATTAAAGACTCAAGTTGTTGTCCTAATGCCTTGGTGAAGAGATCTGCCAACTGCATGTTATTCTTGACATGTAAAGTTTTGATTAAACCAGCTTGAAACTTCCCCTTACTACATGATAATCGATGTCTATGTGTTTTGTTTTCTCATGAAAGACTGGGTTGGCTGCTATGTGTAATGCTACTTGGCTATCACAAAATAACAAAACTGGATGAGAGTGAGGTACATGTAAATCCTTGAGTAATGAACCAACCATGTTAATTCACATACTGTTGATGCCATAGATCTGTACTCTGCCTCTGCAGAGCTTCTAGAGACAGTCGTTTGCTTCTTAGATCTCCATGAAATCAGTGAATCTCTAAGAAAGATACAGAAACCAGTGACACTTCTTCTGGTGTCAACACAACCTGCCCAGTCTGCATCTACAAAGGCCTTTAGGTGCAGCTTTGATTTAAAGGACAAAAAAATGCCTTGTCCAGGAGTCCCCTTGACGTACTGCA